>NW_026715276.1:0-20551 GCF_029784015.1 Lycium ferocissimum | reverse complement strand
AATAACCTCGCTAATCTCGAAAACTACGGACCCATTGTGAGCGTTGTAGGCCTTGGCCAAGTCTTCACAGCTTCAATTTTCTGAGTATCTACTCGAATGCCATCATCTGAAATAACATGGCCCAAAAATTCACAGAATTTAGCCAAAACTCGCACTTTGAAAATTTTGCATACAATCCTCGAGTCCAAAGAATTCCAAGAGCAATACGTAAATAGTCTGCATGTTCAGATTCTGTGCGAGAGTATACCAGAATATAATTAATGAACACTATTACGAATATATCCAAAAGAGGCCTAAATACATTATTCATCAAATTCATAAACAATGCTGGGGCATTAGTTAACCCAAATGACATCACTCGAAATTCATAGTGGCCATATCTCGTTCTGAAAGCTGTTTTGGGAATATCTTCTTCTTTAACTCTCTCTTGATGACAACCTGACCTCAGATCTATTTTGGAAAATCACTTGGCACCCTGTAATTGATCAAACAAATTATCAATTCTCGGAAGAGGATATTTATTCTTTATCGTCACCCTATTCAACTGCCTGTAATCAATACACATCCGTAAAGAACCATCTTTCTTCCTCACAAATAGGACTGGTGCTCCCCAAGGTGATGAACTGGGCCTAATGAATCCTTTTTCAAGCAAATCCTTCAATTGTGCCTTTAACTCTTTCAATTCTACAGGAGCTATTCGATAAGGAGGAATAGAAATAGGCTAGGTGTCCGGCAACACATCAATAGCGAAATCAATCTCTCTTTCCGAAGGAAGACCTGGGAGTTCATCTGGAAAAACATCCGGAAATATATTCACTACCAGAACGGTTTGGAAAGTTGGCGACTTTGCTTCCATGTCATGAACTCGGACTAAGTGATAAATAGAGCCTTTAGCTATAATCTTCCTTGCCTTAAGCTAGGAAATAAACCTACCTCTCGGAGATACTGTGTTACCCTTCCATTCAAGCATGGGCTCTCCCGAAAATTGAAATCGAACCACTTTCATTCGGCAATCAACATTAGCATAACATGAGGCCAACCAATCCATACCTATAATCACATCGAAATCTAATATCTCCAGCTCAACTAAATCAACTTTAGTCTGGCGGTCACATATCACAATTACACAATCTTTGTATACTTTTCTAGCTATCACGGGATCACCAACTGAAGTAGATACCTCGAAAGGTCTAATTGGCTCGGGTTTCACCTTAATACGACCGGCGATATACGGAGTAATATAAGATAGTGTAGAACCCGGATCTATCAACGCATATACGTCATGGTAAAATACGGATAATATACCAATAACCACATCCGGGGAGGACTCAAGATCTTGTCGTCCAGCTAAAGCATAGATACGGGGGTGAGTGGCACCTGAAGTAGATGTTCCCCCTCTGCCTTTACCTTGACCTGCTGGAATGCGGGAGTTTGCCCTGTCGGGCTCACAGAAGAAGAACCAGCCGCTGATCCTATGGGCTGAACCCCAACTCTACCACTTATCGATGGGCAATTTCGCATCATGTGCCCAACCTAGCCACAGCCATAGTAAGCATCTGAACCTCGTCGACACTGGCCGGAATGTAATCTACCGTACTGGCTATATCGTGGTACTGGTGGTCTCCTTTGGCTATAATTACCCCATGTCCTGAAGGAAAGGAGCGGTCAATCTCCTACCTGCAAATCGTGAAGGTGCACTAGTCGCCGACTGGCCTGAGTGTCTAGGATATGTCTGCCTCGATCCCCCTCTAAAATCGTTGTCTGCACCCATAGATCTAGCCCTCTTGCTTTGCCCTCTATCAATGTCACGCTCACCCCTTTGTGGATGTTATTGCCCTTCTAAGTTCTGGGCATGGGCCTGAATGCGGGAAATGTCCATCCCATCTTGCAACGAAACAGTCAAGCAGTCTTTAAACAAGTGTAGCCCTAAGCCACTCACAAATCTGTGCACTCTATCCCCCATGTCGGCCACCATAGTCGGGGCATTTCTAGCCAATGAATTAAATTGAAGGCTATACTCTCGGGCACTCATATTTTCTTGTTTCAAATTTAAGAATCTATCCGCTCTAGCTCGGCGGACCTCGAGTGGCAAATAGTGGTGGATAAAGGCATCTACAAATTCTTGCCAAACTAGAGGAGGTGCATTCTCTTTCCTTGAGGATATCCAATTGTTATACCAAAGTACTGCCACATCTCGGAGTCTATAAGATGCTAACTCCACAGATTCAGTCTCGGAGGCATGAATAATCTTCATTGTCCTCAACATTTCATCAATAAAGCCTTGTGGGTCTTCATCCGGCTTTGACCCGAAAAACTCTGAAGGATTCAAACTCATGAAATCACAGGCTCTAGTATTAACTGCCCTGTCACTTGGACCCAAACTCTGCCGCTGTGCCTGGGCGGCAACTAACTGCGTCAATAGATGAATAGCCTCAATCATTTGTTGAGTCGAAGTAACCGGTGAAGGAACTGAAGGTATAGGAGCTGGAGCTGAAGCCCCCTCTTATTCTTCTATAATAGGCGAAGTAGAAGAGGCATTAGATAGAGCCTCATTATGTGATTCACCCTCTTCTACATTCATTGGCAACTCCCTTTGTACTCGCCTTCCTACCGTAGTCTTGCCCTTCTGGGCTGCTGCAGCTTTTCTGTCACGACCCAGCCCCGTGGGCCGTGACTGGTGTCCTAACTGGACACCCACACGTACCTACCTGTCAGACTAGGCGTGCCAACCGGCTGATTCCATTTAAACATACATAAATTCACACAGGTATAACGTACATCGCATGGAAATATATACATACATAAACATACTTAGACCTGTACACTAGCCGCTGAGGCTATCATAACAGACAGAGTCGCAAACTCGAACATACGTACCTGACCAGTGACAACCCACAAACCCACAGACATGTCTACAGGCCTCTAACATACGAACGAATCGAGAAGACGGGACGGGGCCCCGCCGTACCCAAATGACCATATATACGTAACATACGCACAACGTAAAGATATATACCAAAAGTATCGATCCGGATCAAAGGGAGCTCTTCGACAAGAAACCGATGTCCTACGAGGCGGCGTATCCGCGCGCGCGTCCGTACTCGCGGGCATGTAGCGCGGCCCCCGAAGAGCGGGGGTCGGTACGGAAATGTACCGAGTATGTAAAGCGGAAACAAAATATACATAATCATAATCGAGTCGGATATGTAAAATCATAACGGTGACGAATCAAATTCGTAGCGGAGTCGGACTTACGAGTGTACGGACGGGGAATCATAATATGTCAGATTTAGGGAATGTAGCGGACGGAGTGTCAATACGGACCAGAGGTACGGAATGTAGCCGACGGATCCTCGACGGAACCGGAACTCGAAGCATGACGGACGAAGTCCGAATCCGAATCGTACGTACGAAACGTGACGGACGAAATCGAGCTTGAATCGGATTTCCCGAGATTGTGACATACGAGTCATGATCCAAATCAGACATACGAAAGCTGTAACGGACGAGAATCATGCATGCGAGTCATAAGCATATACGGACATACATATCGTAAATCGGTGTCCCGCCCCGCTAATAAGGGACGCGGTACCGAACCCGGCCTCGTAGTACGGGACGCGGTGGACGACGAGAATCGATCAAATGCCATCCCGGCCGCCATCCCCATAATATCACATAACGCATCATAATCGGATTCGGACGTATCCCGGCCCGCACATCCGAGGGACGCGGTGAATAATGCGGGGAAGTGCACGAATCACGAGAACTGGCCCGGGCGCGAAGGAAGGAAACGTTGAGACATCCACGAACGATCCATGAGAAACCATATACATGCGGACCAACATACGGACTTAATAAAACCGAAATAGCTCGAAAATAGATCAAATCGAGTAGGCGGATTATATCGAACGAGTGTCCGGAAAGTCGAAATAATGTCAAGATTCAGAAATATAGACATAATACTTATTAGTTAACGGACGGAAACATAATCGAGAGGTACCCATGAAGAACGGACAGAAATAGTTCAATCTGAGCCATACCGAGAGTATCAGGGTTTTATGGGCCCACCTCGGACCCAACCATAGTAAAGTATGCAAATTATGGATAATAAACCTTAGGGGGTCGTCCATAATCATCTTAGGGTGGTCCGACTCCATTTATGGAAGTTATGCACAGACAGGCAGTTTTGCCGACAAAGGAAAAGTAAACAATTCAATCTTACTGAACGATTTTGGGCTATTTTCAATCTCGAATTCCGAGAAGCGGAAGTACAATCGAGGCTCGCTTTCAGGCCTGTTAGACTCAGAACATGCCAAAGAATAAAGGGCAAGGCTTTACATACCTTGGTTGTGCCTTACGCTCGTCCAATTTCAATTCCCGTTTCGTCAGAAATCTGCAAATGGTCATCTTTACCAGTTACTATTCATGCAAGTTAACATTTCAACTTTGGTTAAGTACTTGGCCACCGAAATTCCGGCAGCACCTCCCCTATAAATGGGACACCCCGAGAATTTAACTGGGCTCAAAATAACCAACAACAAGCCAACAACGACACCAACAACAATAACAACCAACACAATATGCTTACTTTCCAACGCAATGCCATAATTCTCATTTCGACTTCATACTTTCAAATGAATACTAACTCCACCCATTAAACCTTTATTCATGTTATAAAAATCATCACAACACAACTAACTTATCAAACAAGACAATTCATTTTTATTCCAACCTTTTCATAGCTCACGGCCAACATACATATTTCCAACTTCAACCCAATTTATTCAACTTCCATCTCCAATATAAATTCTACCAAACTACAACTAGAATGTAACATAAAATTCAACTCATTTCATTTATACAACACTACACACACGGCTCCATACACGACCATGCACATGCACGGCTAGACATATACACACACGTACACACACGGCCTCCACGCACACTCACAACACACAAACTCTTCATACTTCTCATTTATTTCATAAGACCATAACAACATAATCAACATACTAACAATTTTAACAATTTTCCTTCATACAACTACCATGTTCCACGGCTACAACACACCCACACACATGCACGGCTAACACACACAATCACAATTCCATAATTTCCATGCAATTCCACTTATTCTAACATCCATAAATCTTCCATAACTTAAAAGAAAACATGAGATTCTTACCTTCTCCAATAGCTTCTTCTTGCCAAAACAAGCACCCCCTTGACTTGAAAATTATATCAACTTGTAGAGCACCTTGAGCTCACTAAGAATATATGAAAATTACAATTTTTGAACTAGGATTGAAGGGCTAGAAAATTTTTCTTTTCTTTTTTCTCTCTTCTTTCTCCTTGGGCCGAATAGCTCTTCTCTTTTTTTTCTTGATTTTTCCTTTGATTTCTTGAACCTTCTAAGGCTAAGGATCCTTTATATAATTAATTAGCACATGCAAAATTAATTAAACTTGGGTTTGGGCCAAGGCTCATGGCCGGCCACCCTCAAGTTTTGGGCCTAAATTTTCTCTTATCTTTTTTGAGCCCAATTGGTTAAAATTCTTGTTTTGTACTTTCCGAAACAAATTTCCAAAATTCCAAGTTTGCCCTTAGGCCTTCTCCATTGTTTCCGCATTCAAACTTCCATAACCAACATACACATACTAAGAAAAATTCAAACATGGCCTTCTTTCTCATAAATCACAATTATTTCGAATTTTCCGATTATGCAAAAAGGCGGGATATAACATCCTCCCCCCCTTTAAAACATTCGTCCTCGAATGTTAATTCAACCTCATGGTAGATCACAATCAGTCGGGGAGGTCTTCTTGCCGTTTACATACTTACACTTAATCGAAGAACTTGTAAAGGCCTTCATTTTCCAACTTCATCCATCTTTCTTCGATATCGTCGTATTAGAGTTATTCATACCATCTCAGATCGGGTATACGGCGGACAGAATCTTAACCAGAACCAGAAGATCAAACGGACGTCAGACGGGGAATATCCGAGTCGAGGTACAAAAATACGACGAGACGTGTCATATTCCGACGATTATCTTAAGCGATTCAAATTCGGAGCCGGACGTACGAAGCATATCGAACGGTCCATAGTCAAAGTCGGACATAAATCCGTAGTCGAATCATACACGTAGGAGTATGTCGGAATGTCAGTCGGACGTATGAAAATTTATTGGACAGATTCGAAGTCAGAATCAGACGTACCGAAGTATATCAGACAGAATTATGACCGAAATCAGACGCACAGAGATATATTAAACATAAACGTAATCAGATCCAGAAGCACTAAGGTATAGTAAACAGAGTTTCACCGAACACAGGCGTAGAAATGTGGCGTACGTAATCGCAATCGTAGTCGAATTACCTTTACTATACTTCGTAAATTTACGGAAATTTCCTCGTCATCCTACTTACAAACATTTCCAATCGCCATTCAAATTTGCTCTGATTTCAGAACCGTACTGCTTTTCATTCTTCTCCGATCTCCTCTATCTTAGTCGGTGTGACCTTTTTAGGATCTCTAATCACTCCACATATTCAAATTCCACTTAAGTTACCTCCATTTCTCATTTAGTCTCCGTATCTACATTCGTGAAAATTCTTGACATACTTCCCAGGGGGGTCACCCATCCCAGAATTGCTCTGGTCTTGGCACGCTTAACTTCGAAACTTCTATGCATTCTGATGCGTTATCGGTAATATCACTGCGTCAATTGCCTCCCACGATCTTTGCCACGTAATCTAGGGCAGTTCAGCGCCTTAATAAATTTTTCAGAAATTCTCGTAGCGGGTCCCACCCCGGTCCAAACTACACAATTACCATATTGCCCCTCCGGATTCCTCAATATCTACTTCCACTTGTACTCATAATTATCCACCACCCGGGGTTTCTAGATTTATACTTATGGCAAGGACATCTCAGTCGCCCTTACTGTCACCGAATAATATTTTACAAAAATCACACACACATAGGAAATTCTAGGAAGCTCATATACTTATAAAATAATCAATTTCGAATCCGACTGGGGGCGCCGTAAGAGGTATGTGCACCGTCATCCTCGTCCGTCACTCCCCTACCTATCCGGTCTCCGCTATCACCCACATCCGAATCGGAGAGGTATGGATGATCGGACAAATCCCGCTCACTAGTGACCGGATCAAAGAGAAATCCGTAGCACTCTCCGAGGTAGCCGGGCTGACATGGTGCTCACTCTCAGAAACAACTGGCGTACCCCAGGAAATCCTCTCCTCCGTCGTCCCAGAAGAAGGCTCCGATGGATCTGCCTCATAACTATCCTCCTCCGCGGAGGTAAGAAACTCTGGAGGGGTCATCGCCAGGTCCTCCGAGATATCTGTATCGTAACCATCCTCCACGGAATCCTCTGCTCTAGAAATCGGAGACTCTGGAGGAGTCGTAGATGGGTCCTCCGACGGATCCGTATCGTAACTATCCTCCGTGGGATCCTCCGAAGGGTCCGTCTCAATCGAGTAACTGGGGCTCTGCCTACTCGGCCCCGGTGACATCCTGGGGGCCTTCTTGGCACCCCCATCCCCCTCGTCGTGTTATACCCCGCGTTTTCAGAGCATGAGTTTGACGTGTACCTCATCGTAGTAATGAGATGTTTTGAAAGGCACAAGCCATGGAAAGTACGTAACAACGAAGAAAAAGGGTGAATTACGATCTCGTAAGTCGTAATCGGGAAAGAATATTTTGAAACACGGGAACATGGCCATTATTAGTGTAATAAGTGATAAATATCATGTATGGAGAATTTCGGAATATTTCGGGATTGAGCAAATTGAAGAAAATAAGTTCGACGAAAATTTGAGAAACGCGGGACGGATTTTAGTTAACTTTGGAGGCGCATATCTCATAGTATATGTGGAGTTTTAAGGTGGTTCAAAGTCCTAAAATGAAGTTCGTCGAGTCTAGTTTGTAATGCAACCAACCGTTCATTGATAGGACATCGGAGTAGAGAATTATATATTACAAACCGGAACTGTCGACGCAGAAACAGTATTCCCGCGGCACGCTACAAAGAAAGAACAAGATCGCCACAAGATCGTAAAAAAAAAGGACTTTCAAGGGTTTTAAGGGATAAAATTCTCATTTCTTTTCAGCCAAAGCTCCAAAATTTCCAGAAAAATTCAGAACAAAAAAAAGGGGAAAAAATTCCCAAGCCTTCAACTTGATTTCAAGAATCATAATTCTCTTGAATTCTTGTCAAGTTCGAGATTCTCTACGAAGTGGTATAATTATTTTGGTAAGAAACTATCTTTGGTGGCAAGGGGAATTTATTGGAGAAAGGTAAGAATTTTATGTTCTTTTCATGGTTATGGATGATTTGTGAAGTGTTATAGTATGTGGAAATGAATGGAACCCAAGAAATATGTATGTGCATGTGTGTGGCCGTGGGTTTGCATGGTTAGTCGTGGTGTTATGTTGCATGGAAAGAAAGTGGATTAATTCTATTTAGCATGTTAGTTGTTGTTGTAATGTATGGAAAAGTAATGAAGTTCATGAAAGTTGTAGGTTGGTTGGGATGGCCGAATATGGGGTGGTGTTGTTTGTCAAAGAATGAACAAATTTTATTTAGTGTAACTTGGTTGTTGTCGTATGGATTTTATGGTGAAAATGATGATTTAATGATCCAATTTGAAGTAGAGAACATTACGGGCTGCTTTGAAGATAATGTGAATTTAGTGTAGTTTCATGTATTTGTAAAATTAATGTTGTTAAAGTATAGATTGTTAGTATGGTTTATGAATTTGGAAGAAAAGAAATGCGTTGTTGATATTTCCTTGGATTTGGAAGGTTTCGGGTTGCCTTATATTTTGAATGGTTGTTTTGAATATTGTGCGGATTGTTGGAAATGTTCTTAAACCGTGTTGGAATGATTATGGATTGGTATTTGAATATGCAATCTTTGATACTAGTTTGAATATGTGAAGTCGAATTGAATATGCCCGAATGTTGTCGAGTTACATAGAAGAGTTATTAATGCTAGAATAGTGTTGGAATTGTTGGATGTTGGCCGGAGTTGAATTCCGGTATTGTTGTTGAAGATTTGGCCGAGTTAAATTCTCGGGGGCGTCCAAGTTATAGGGGAAGTGCCGCCAAAATTTCGTAGAAAAAGTAATGGTTTGGAATTGATTCTTTAGCACGTATGACTAATGTTCGATGCCTATCGATGTTATTGTAGATTTTGGGCGAACCGAGGTTGAGTTTGGATTAGCCTAGAAGCAAACCGGTATGTAAGCTTACCCTTCTCTTTTGGCATGTCTTAGGTAATTAAGGTATAACATGATATGTACCTCGGGGAAATTCCATTCGTAAATCTCGAATATATTTGTGAATCGTATTTGCTTGGTTTGAAAATTGGCATCCTTAGTATAGTAATGCCGTGGTTTGCATGTCTTCGATATGGTTGAGTTTGGAATGTTGTGTAAGCAATTCGTATAAGTTCCTTGATGTTCGTATCTTTAACGCGGCTGAGTTATGACCATGTATGTCTTTTGTAGGATTAAACTTTTAAGGTTTCAAAAGAGTTCTATTTTCAAAAGAATCTTTGTTTTCAAAAGAGACTCGCTATAAACGACCTTGAAACTACGAACGTCCGTAACTTTTTGCATACGACCTCGAAACGCCCCGAAACATAATATGTAAGTTCATAAGACATCATTCTCCCCTACCCCTCGTAGTCGGGCTCGGACGGGGGTCGGCACCCGCCCGTGGGGCCCGCGGCCTTTCTATGCTACCTTATGGATTTTTCGGAAAATTTAATATTTTCTTCATTATGACTATTTATTTATGTATTTGTCGAGTTGGAAATAAGGGTTTTATGCCCATGATTTTGGATACATAATTGTGGTTTCTAAAAATTCGGTTTGACATGTTCCCGAGCGAAATTCGGAAAAAAAAAAAACTTGTTTTGACTATGGTTTTGGATTTTCAAAAAAAAGAGGGTTCGGGACGATCATTCGGTTGAGACCGTGACGATGTCCGATATGCGTGTGGTCACTTACGATCTGTTCGTGCGTTCGTGTTACCTCTTTCACCGGATCCCGGCCGGTATATGATCGTGCGCACTATGATATATTCTCGGTTATGAATCGTGTTACGGTTCCCGAGACCTCGCCATGGCCGGGTTCCGTTTGTGAAGTTATGCCGTGATATGGCTTATGATGTGTTGTGATGATGTGTTGTGTTCGGGGATACGGAGATTTGAAATCTTCTCGGAGTTATGCCGTGTTGTGGCGCCGATAGGGTGGCGACCACGTTGTACGTCCGCCGGGTCCCATGGACCGCATTTGATATGTGATATGTGTGATGAGTTTGTTCTCCAATGATGAGTTTGATCACCGATGATGCGGTGCGATCCCACATCGGTTCGTCATTCCATAAGACAGATTACGATGCGTTCGGTATGAGTATGCATGATTTGTGTGTGCGGATGTAAGTACTTAGATAGTTGTGTTATTACGACTTACTTTCGTACTTCCTACTTTAGTTATGACCTCGTTTGATGTATGCTATGCTTTACATGCTCGCACATATTTTCGCATCGACCCCTTTCTTCGGGGGCTGCGTTTCATGCCACGCGGTACCCACGGATGAGTCGGTGATGCTAGCGTAAGATGTTCCGGCGGATTGGCGAGCTCCATTTCCTCGGAGCGCCGCGAGTCGAGTGCTTTGTATGGTGTTCGAAGTTATGATAGGGACTTTGCGGCGTGTCGAGTGTATGATATGTCGATCGTTTTGTGCGGCTACGTAAGCCGGTGTGTTTGTATGTATTATGTTACCGATGTGTTTGTGCGGCTATATAAAGCCGAAGTACTGTTATGCCTTATATTGCGTATTTTATTTGGTTTGAAAAAAAAAAAATTATGCGAGAGGCATGTTTGTTTTCCGAAAAATTTTCATTACGTGTGTATGCTATGTTTTGTGGGCCCGGCTCCGGGTATGAGTGTTACGTTAGTCGGCGAGTTCGCTCGGCCCTAAGTAAGGGTCGGGTGCCCGTCACGCCCTAACGGAAATTGGGGTGTGACCCCCGTAAAACCACCCTCTTCATCTTTATCAACCTACAATCACCTGCAAGGAGAGGGTCAGAAATAATTTCCCAAAATACTGACGTTGATGCTCTTTTCGGAGCCTCGCTGTAGACACAGCAATTCGTTGCGAGGAACCATCCTAACAATACAGCTCTATCGCACGATCTAAGATTCCAAGAAAGGGTAACATAACATCCTAGATGTCCTGTAGCCTCCTGTTTATAGGTGTGGGCCCGACACACGTTCGATAAAAAAGACTCTACTAGACACGGCCAGCGTACATTCCGAGGACCGACCGCCTCGATACCACTTTTGTCACGACCCGGCCCGCGGGCCGTGGACTGTGTCCTAACCGGACACCCACACGTACCTACCCGTCGACTAGGCGTGCCAACCGGCCGATTCCATTTAAACATACATAAATTCATACGGATATGCATAACGTACATTGCATGGAAATATATACATACATAAACATACTTAGACTCGTACACTAGCCGCCGAGGCTATCATACGCATGGAGTCGCAAACTCGAACATACGTACCTGACCAGTGACAACCCACAAACCTACGTATATGTCTACAAAGCTTCTAACATACAAACAATCAAGACTGGGACAGGCCCCGCCGTACCCAAATGACCATATATATATACAGAACATACGTACAACAAGATATATACCAAAAGTATCGCTCCTATCAAAAGGAGTTTCTTCGACAAAGAAACCGATGTCCTACGCCTGGCGCGTATCACGCCGCGCGTCCGTACCGCGGGCATGTAGCGGCCCCCCGAAGAGCAAGTGTGGCCGCACGGAAATGTACCGAGTATGTAAAGCGGAAACAAAATATACATAATCATAATCGAGCCTGATATGTAAAATCAGGCCGTACAGACCGGATTCAGAAGGAGTCGTACTTAAGGTAGTGTACGCGTATTTAATCGTAATATGTCGTATTTAGGGAATGTAGGACGGAGTGTCAATACGGACTCGCAGGTACGGAAATGTAGCGATGTGATCCTCGAACGGAACCGAACTCGGACATGATGCATGTAGTCCGAATCCGAATCGACGTACGTAAACGTGAGGTAGAATCGAGCTCGAATCGATTTCCAGGAGTGTGACATACGAGTCATGATCCAAATCGGACATACGAAGCTAATGTACAGAATCATGCATGCAGTCATAAGCATATACGTACATACATATCGTAAATCGATCCCGCCCTTTACCGTGGACGCGGTAACAGAACCGGCCCTCGTAGTACGGACGCGGTGGACGAACGGGGATCGATCAAATGCCATCCCCACCGCCGCCATCCCCATAATATCCATAATCGATCATAATCGGATCGAGACGGATCCCGGCCCGCACATCCGAGGGACGCGGTGAATAATGCGAGAGAAGTGCACGAATCACGAACCCGGCCGGCGCGCGAAGGAAGCATTGAGACATCCACGAACAGATCACGAGAAACCATATACACGCAGACCGACATACGGACTTAATAAAACCGAAATAATTCGAGAAAAATAGATCAAATCGAGTAGGCGGTTATGTCGAATCGAGTGTCCCGGAAGTCGAGAATAATGTCAAGATTCGGAAAGATAGACATAATACTTATTAGTTAACGGACGGAAACATAATCGAGAGGTACCCACAAGAACGGACGAAAATAGTTCAATCTGAGCCATACCGAGAGTATCAGGGTTTTATGGGCCCACCTCGGACCCAACCATAGTAAAGTACGCAAATTATGGATAATAAACCTTAGGGGGTCGTCCATAATCATCTTAGGGTGTTCCGACTCCATTTATGGAAGTTATGCACGAACAGCGTTTTGCCGACAAAGGAAAGGTAAACAATTCAATCTTACTGAACGATTTTGGGCTATTTTCAATCTCGAATTCCGAGAAGCGGAAGTACAATCGAGGCTCGCTTTCAGGCCTGTTAGACTCAGAACATGCCAAAGAATAAAGGGCAAGGCTTTACATACCTTGGTTGTGCCTTACGCTCGTCCAATTTCAATTCCCGTTTCGTCGAAAATCGCAAATGGTCATCTTTACCGGCTACTATTCATGCAAGTTAACATTTCAACTTTTGGTTAAGTACTTGGCCACCGAAATTCCGGCAGCACCTCCCCTATAAATGGGACACCCCGAGAATTTAACTCGGCTCAAAATAACCAACAACAAGCCAACAACGACACCAACAACAATAACAACCAACACAATATGCTTACTTTCCAATGCAATGCCATAATTCTCATTTCGACTTCATACTTTCAAATCAATACTAACTCCACCCATTAAACCTTTATTCATGTTATAAAAATCATCCAACACAACTAACTTATCAAACAAGACAATTCATTTTTATTCCAACCTTTTCATAGCTCACGGCCAACATACATATTTCCAACTTCAACCCAATTTATTCAACTTCCATCTCCAATATAAATTCTACCAAACTACAACTAGAATGTAACATAAAATTCAACTCATTTCATTTATACAACACTACACACACGGCTCCATACACGACCATGCACATGCACGGCTAGACATATACACACACACACACACGGCCTCCACACCACACTCACAACACACAAACTCTTCATACTTCTCATTTATTTCATAAGACCATAACAACATAATCAACATACTAACAATTTTAACAATTTTCCTTCATACAACTACCATGTTCCACGGCTACAACACACCCACACACATGCACGGCTAACACACATCACAATTCCATAATTTCCATGCAATTCCACTTATTCTAACATCCATAAATCTTCCATAACTTAAAAGAAAACATGAGATTCTTACCTTCTCCAATAGCTTCTTCTTGCCAAAACAAGCACCCCCTTGACTTGAAAATTATATCAACTTGTAGAGCACCTTGAGCTCACTAAGAATATATGAAAATTACAATTTTTGAACTAGGATTGAAGGGCTAGAAAATTTTTCTTTTCTTTTTCTCTCTTCTTTCTCCTTGGGCCGAATAGCTCTTCTCTTTTTTTTCTTGATTTTTCCTTTGATTTCTTGAACCTTCTAAGGCTAAGGATCCTTTATATAATTAATTAGCACATGCAAAATTAATTAAACTTGGGTCACCAAGGCTCATGGCCGGCCACCCTCAAGTTTTGGGCCTAAATTTTCTCTTATTTCTTTTTAGCCCAATTGGTTAAAATTCTTGTTTTGTACTTTCCGAAACAAATTTCTAAAATTCCAAGTTTGCCCTTAGGCCTTCTCCATTGTTTCCGCATTCAAACTTCCATAACCAACATACACATACTAAGAAAAATTCAAACATGGCCTTCTTTCTCATAAATCACAATTATTTCGAATTTTTCGATTATGCAAAAAGGCGGGATATAACATTTTCTCTGCGGTGGTATTTTTGAAATCATAACAAGCTATTAGGGAGGAGAAAATCTCATAACATGGCTCTATCGCACGATCTCATAAGAAGAAGAATGGTAATTTTTCCTAAATGCTCTGTAGCCTCGTGTTTATTAGTGTGGCGCGCAACACACCATAAACAAGACTCTACTAGACACAGCTCGTAGACACTTCCTAGGACTGAACTGCTCTGATACCACTTTTCTCACGACCCAACTAGGGGCCATGATGGGTACCCGGGGCTAACCACCGAGCACCGCTCATTCTATTACTCATCATACTCATCCTGCGTTCATTCATTATACTCATACTAAAAATCATAGGAAAACCATTTCCATTTTGAAACATATTTACCTATATACATAAGCCCTTCGGCTACCAAAATAATATATATATAATAAGGAAATCGTGAGACCCTACTACCCACACATACATATCTACGAGCCTCTACTATAGTACTAGACATATGGACGGGACAAGACCCCGTCGTGCCCAAAATATATATACACAAAATCATAAGCAATGGCACCTCCGGAACTATGGAGTGCTCTCAAGTCTGCTGATCGCTCATATGAATCTAGATCACCTCCGTGTCTACCTGTTGGCATGAACACAGTGTCCAAAGAAAGAGGACGTCAGTACTAGCATTGTACTGAGTATGTAAGGCATAAACAATAATAATACATTAATGAAATATAGGGATATCAAATGAAGAACAACCTCGGACTGACTGTCAGTTTTAATAGAAAAGAATGCATACTGACTTACTTCATAAACATCATCATCATATAATGTATGCATATATATATATATATATATATATATATATATATATATATATATATATATATATATATATATATATATATATATATATATATATATATATGCCCGACCATATAGGTACGGTGTGATCATCATTAGCCCGCGTTCAGACCTTCCACGTCCGGGGTAACTATCTCATGCCGCCCACTAGTGGTGTCTGCCCATGCCCTCTAGACATGATGTATACGTTGCCTGCCTTAGCGGTGTCTGCCCGGCCATATAGGCGCGATGTAATATCATCATCATGTACTCATCATAATGCATGCATAGGAACTCATAGATAACTATACTTCATCGGGGTGACATAAGATCGTGAACCCCCGATTCCATTATGGAACATTCCTAAGCATTTTGCCTCACCTTGAAGGAACTAGCTATAAGCCGAGTGTAAACAATAATAAACAATCAATGGATCATAGTTAAAGTGTATACAATAATCAACAATCAATGGATCATAGTTAAAACCATTAGCTTTAGGATTTTTAGATTTAACTCATCTCTATCATGCTCTCAACATATCTCGTTTCTCTATCTCATGTGAAGCACCTTATCACCATAGAATCATAACTTCTTGGATGTAAGAAAGTCAGAGGAAAATAGAAGAATTCATGTCATAGGAGACATGCCTTAGAAGGAAAGGACTAGCCTTACATACATTTTCATTTAGCTATTCTATCGCTTGATCGTTCTCCTTCAACGCTCACGTTTCTACCTTCAAGAGAGTTCGCATTAACGTTAGCTAATCGATCACATGAATATGCTCACTAAAGCTAGAGAAAATTGGGCAGCATTTCCTTTGTTTATACAACTTTCCCCATCTCATATATCAACTCCCAAACGTCTATAATACATTCACAATATAATAACCAACAATCTTCATTCAGCTACATTATCCGCATTTCACAATTTCACTTCAATTCATCCATAATCATGGTCATAGTGCACTAGTACGTCCTCTCATATATAATATTTATCCCATGTTCTTAATATCATTTATAGCATAATCATAATCACAGCATATCAAGAATCATGATTCATTGTAAGCTACCACTCAAAGATGTCACTATTCTCACATTTATGGCCCATTTTCTATCTCCTTCTACAATCCAAGTCTTTCAACCTCTCAATACCTTAAAAAACATGGAATGATCATAAAATCACCTTAGATAGTGTGGGAATGAGCCTTGAGTGGAAGTACTTCACTTGAGCCAAAACCCTAGTTCACTTCCAATGAGATATCTTGCCTTAGATGAACCTTAATGAGTTTCTTGCACTTGGTTCTCTTGGTTTGATGAAGTTGATCTTTGATTAGTCTTTATTTAGTGTTGATGAAATATTTAGAACACTTTAGAAGCCTTGAGAGAGATGGAGAAGAGTGGGAAATGAAAATAATGAAGTGGGAACATAACCTTATACTTGGACTTAATTCAGCCCGCCGAGACTTTCACGGACACTTATACGGTCCGTACAACATTATACGGTCCGTATAAGTGACCGTACTTCACCATCAGAGAAACAACATTTCTGCTGGGTGTTATACGGTCCGTATAAGTCGGTCGTATAACCCCATTTTCCTTGAAATGATTTCCGTCATTCGTTTGATCTCCAATCCTTATGGAACCTTCTTGACACTTGTTTAACACTTCATTACCAATCTAAGGATCATTATAACTCTTCCTTAAGACATCATTAAGTCACCATTAACTTGTTACTCACAAATCTCTTTCGATACGTAACGTATACCTTTCCTTTCTTGGCCAAATTTCTTCTCTTACCTTGAATGTCTTTGAAATCTCAATTAGGATCATCAAATGCTATATCTTACTTATTGAAACATCATATAATTCGTGCCCTCTGTTAGTCTATTTACTGTGTGTCAGCAAAAAAATTTCCGAGGTGTAACATTCTTCCCCCCTTTTGGAACATTCGTCCTCGAATGTTAAGCACGCGGGAATTCTACGAAAATTTTGCCAGAGTCTCCCCTGTAATATGGCACTACCATCCTGTCACAACAGCCCATAATAATAATGCCTCACAGGGCCACAACATAATAGCAATAAATTTTGGCCATACACGACCCAAAAGCATAAAAAGAGAGCAGACATACCTCATAATCTTAACGTTCCATTTGGATCTCTTCCGAGAGTTGGAATAAGTGAGGGTACTTGGATTTCATATTCTCTTCCTCTTCCTCTTCCCAAGTCATTTCTTCTCGGTTGTTATTTTTCCATAAGACCTTAACTGAGGCTACTTCTTTATTTCTAAGCTTTCGCACTTGCCTATCTAGTATGGCCATAGGTATCTCTTCATAGGTCAACCTTTCTGTCACTTGAACATCATCTACTGGCACCATTCTAGTGGGTTCTCCAACACACTTAAGAAGCATTTAGACATGAAAAATCGGATGGATTGATTCGAGTTCCGAGGGCAAGTCTAATTCATAAGCTACTTGTGCCACCTTGCGGACAATTTTATAAGGTCCAACGCATCGAGGAATCAACTTCCCTTTCTGACCAAATCTCATCATTCCTTTCATTGGTGACACTTTTAAGAATACCCAATCATCGACTTGAAATTATAAGTCTCGTCGACGGTTGTCCGCATAAGATTTCTGGCTACTTTGGGCTGTCAACAAACGATCTCGGATGACCTTGACCTTTCCCACTGCTTGTTAAATCAATTCTAGGCCTATTAGTGGTGTCTCCCCGACTTCAAATCACACAATTGGGGATCTACACTTCCTTCCATATAGAGCTTCATACGAAGCCATTTGAATACTGGAATGGTAGCTGTTGTTGTATGCAAACTCAATAAGGGGTAAGTGGTCATCCCAACCACCACCGAAATCTAGTACACATGTTCTTACCATATCTTCCAAAGTCTGAATAGTGCATTCGGCTTGCCCCTCAGTTTGTGTGTGAAATGTCGTGCTAAGCTTTACTTGAGTACCCAAACCTTCTTGGAAAAGATTTCCAGAACTTAGCTGTAAATTGTGCTCCTCTATCTGTAATAATTAACACCGAGACACCATGAAGTCTCACAATCTGCTTAAGGTACAACCTTGCATAATCTTCTGCCGAGTACGTGATTCTGACTGGGAGAAAATGAGCTGCTTTCGTGAGTCTGTCCACGATCACCCATATGGAATCATGTTTGCTTCGGGAACGGGGTAATCCCACAATGAAATCCATGTTGATCACTTCCCACTTCCAAGTAGGGATTTCCATTACTTGCAATAATCCTCCTGGCCTTTGATGCTCGACTTTCACTTGCTGACAGTTTGGGCATTGAGCTACAAATTCTACTATGTCTTTCTTCATTCCATCCCACCAATACATTAACTTGAGAACATGATACATTTTTGTTGCATCCGGATGAATAGAATACCAAGAATAATGAGCTTCTTCTAGAATTTAACGACGTAATTCTGCAACATTCGGGACACATAGCCGGCCTCGGTATCTAAGAACTCCATCTATAGAAGTTTTAAATGGAGGTATCTCTTTTTCATGAAATGTGTCACTATAATGGCTCAACTGAGGATCTTTGTTACACCCTAGAAAATTTCGCGTTACTAAGGCTGCAGATGGCTTAATGTGATCTCAAGGAGGAGCAAATATTACAAGTATAAAGGATGAAATTCTACTGTATTAGCATGAGGATAGCATGAGTATCATATTTGGAATTCATACAATATGATAGGAATGATACGTTAAAAGATATATAGCCCTCGTAACCGTAAGCTGAGGTGGGGTCCACATGTTGAGATTTTATAAAGGACATATGACAAGTTATATGGATAATATATGTGAAGTTAAACACAACTCAAGAAGGATCCTTGAGCCAAATCCAAGTGGAAAGCCTCCAAAAAGATGTTTTTAAGTTATGTTTTCGGGTGATCTGACTTCGGGAGGCCATAACCTAATCACTATTTGGGAATTTGGGAAAACTCCAAATATAAAAGTTGTAAATAATTGAAATACCTTTCCAACCATAGGTCGTGGGTCTGCATGTGACATAGGGATAAAAAGTTATGGACGTTTCAAGATAGCAAGGTAATGCTGGGTAGTGGGCTCGACCCAACCCGACTCAAGGTCGGTGGGAAACGACCCAAGACCCATATATAAGGGATAAAGTCATAAAAATTCATTCATTTATACATCTGGCAGTCCAAAAAATTTTAGAGAGGGAGAGAGGAGAGTTAGAGAGAGAAAGTGGAGAATCGATCAAGTTCGAAGCCCCGAATCCCGAGGCTCGTGAAGGATAAAGTGTAGTACGAGTTGTCATCGTCGTTTTAAGCTAAAATTTGAACTTGGGGAATGTTGGTTTCATGGTCGCTGCTTATATAAGGTATATTTAAGATGTTAATGATGTTCTTACCATGATCATTGATGGATTTGACGGGTTACAATAGAGTAAATGACGTTAAAAGTTCGGTTATTATTTTTTGATATCAAATAAGTTGGGGTATATTTTTGTATGACTAAATGCATAGAATTAGTTGGATATTAATATAAAATGATTGTTGATATTTTTGTTGATAAGTTGGTGTTCTTGAATTTGGGAGAATAAAGTGAATGTAGATATCGTATACAAAGCGTATACTGGGCTGTTTTAGTGTATATCTTTGGGAGTTGATGTTTTGACTTTAAAGAGGCTTATATGAGATGGTTGTTGTTGTTGTTGGTTGCTGATTGCATTGTTAAATTGAAGTGGAATTAGAGGGAAATGAAGATTTCAGGGAAAATGCTGCCTGAATTTACGGAAGTTAATTACGAGCTTGGAGAAGTATATGAACCTCTTTCAAGTTGTCTACGGTTTCCTTTACCTTTATTGTATATTGGCCAGTGTTTGGAAGCATAAGTTAAGCTAATCACGTAAGCGACAAGGTATGTAAGGCAAACCTTCCTTCCTTTTGGCATGATTCTTGTTGTTATCCATTCTATATGTACTCCATATGATTCCATTCATAGACGAGTAACGTCTAAATGTTTCTTGTGATGGCTTATTGATATTGTACTCCTATTCTGTTCCGAACGGAATACCCATAAGGTGTAAAGTTGAGTTGTGTATATGGTTTTACTAATGATTTCGAGGAAATGAGTTTTATACTAAATGAAATATAAAGTTTGATTTTCAAAACCACTCCTAAGGGGGTGCGATATTTTACTATTTCATTTCATTTACGATTTCTATTTACATTCCATAGTATCATCACTTTGTATTGATATGATCATTTATTCTT
>NW_026715275.1:0-21252 GCF_029784015.1 Lycium ferocissimum | reverse complement strand
CGAGGATGGGAAAGATTTTCCCGGCCCGAAGTTGGCAAGCTCCTTTGGCCCGGAGTTTTAGGAGTCAAAAGCATTCCCGGGGTTTTTCGATTAGGGTTGAGACTTTGGGGACGAGCCGGGGGAAAACGGTGTCAAAGGTTTATGGGCCGCCTTAGTTTGTATTATGATATGCGTTGTGTACGATTGCACATTTTATTTGTTTTAAAAGCAACAAAGAGAGCCTTACTATGTGTACCTGACTTAGAAAAAAAATATTTATGCATGAAGTGAGCGTCAGAGGGTTCGCTCGGCCCTAGGCAAGGGTCGGGTGCCCATCACACCCTGATCAGTATTAGGGTGTGACATGATCATCCCAATTTCCACCGAAATCCATCATACATGCTCGCAACATATCCTCAAGAGTCTGAATGGCACGTTCAGCTTGTCTATCAGTCTGTGGATGAAATGCCGTGCTAAGGCTCACTCGAGTCCCTAAGCCCTCTTGGAAGGACTTCCGCAAATTTGCCGTAAATCGAGTACCTCTATCGGAGATAATAGATACCGGAACACCATGAAGTCGCACTTTCTCTTTAACATAGAGCTTTGCATAATCCTCTGCTATATACGTCGTTCTGACTGGCAAGAAATGAGCTGACTTGGTAAGTCTATCCACAATCGCCCATATGGAATCATACTTACGTCGAGAACGGGGTAAACCTGTAATAAAGTCCATGTTAATCACTTCCCATTTCCAAGTTGGGATTTCTATAGCATGTAACAATCCGCTTGCGCTTTTGGTGCTCTATTTTCAATTGTTGACAATTGGGACATTGGCTACAAATTTCGCTATATCTCTCTTCATCCCATTCCACCCAATACATGGATTTAAGATCATTATACATTTTCGTTGTCACAGGATGGATGGAATAACGGAACAATGAGCTTCTCTCAATATTTGGTGGCGCAATCTCGCCACATTTGGAACGCATAACTCGCCCGACACTATCGGAGAACTCCGTCTCCGTAATCTCGAAATGATGACTCCTCTTTCGAGTGGTGTATCCTCGTATCGTACTAACGTGGGATCTTCGTATTATCGCTCCTTCACTTCTACTACTAGCGACGAGACCGCTAAATTCGAAGGGTAGTTCCCACGCTACCCGAGTCCACTACTCGGACTCTAGGCTAATTGTTGTTATGCTCACGAGTCATTTCTCGTTTCTCTAATTATACATCATATAAACTTCCCATAGACTCGGCGCAGAGCGTCGATACCACGACATTTGCTTTTCCGGGGTGATACGGAATCTCAACATCATAATCTTTTAATAATTCTAACCATCGTCGTTGCCGCAAATTCAACTCTTTTTTTGCTTCGAAGATATACGGGCGTCTTGTGATACGTATAAGTATCCACACGAACACCATATAAGTAGTGTCTCCATATCTTTAATGCATGAATCTTGCGACCAATTCCGGATCATGGGTTGGATAATTCTTTTCATGCTTTCTTAATTGCCTCGAAGCATATGCGATCACTTTGCCATCCGCATCAACACACGTGACCCCTAATCCAACGCACAAAGCATCACAATAAACTACATACCCTTCCAATCCTCTGCGGAAGTGTCGGAAACCGCGCGAAGTCAATCTGTCCTTTAGCTCTTGGAAACTACGTTCACAAGCATCGTCCATTGAAACTTTGCTTTGATTTACGAGTCAACTTTGTAAGTGGTGCGAGAAATAGAAGAAAAACCTTTCAACAAATCTCCGTAATAACCGCTAAGCCCGAAAGCTACGTACCTCCGTAGGAGTTGTAGGCCTTGGCCAAGTCTTTACGGCCTCTATCTTTGGCTATCTAACCGAATTCCATCGGCTGAAACAATGTGCCCAAGAAACGTCACCGAGTTCAACGGAACTCACACTTAGAAAATTTTGCAAATAACTCTTGAGTACGAAGAACTGCGAGGACAAGTACGCAAATGATCCGCGTATTACCGCCTCGGATCTAGAATACACCAAAATGTCATCGATGAACACAATCACGAACAAATCTAGAAAGGGCACGAACACATCATTCATCAAATCCATAAACACCGCCTGCATTAGTTAGCCCAAATGACATTACCGGAACTCAAAATGGCCATATCTTGTTAGAAAGTCGTCTTAGGGATATCTTTCTCCCTAACTCTCACTTGATGATATCCGGATCTCAAGTCTATCTTGGAAAACCATTGGGCACCTTGTAATTGATCAAATAAGTCATCAATCCTTGGAAGAGGATATTTATTCTTAATCGTCACCTTATTCAATTGCCGATAATCAATGCACATCCTTAAAGAGCCATCTTTCTTTCGAACAAATAATACGAGTGCTCCCCACGGGGATGAGCTAGGCCTGATAAAGCCTTTATCAAGCAAATCTTTCAGCTTGCTCTTTCAACTCTTTCGGTTCTGCGAGCCATTCTATAGGGAGGAATAGATATAGGCTTAGTGTACGCAACACATCAATAGCAAAATCAATCTCCCGCTCGGGAGAAGGCTCAGAGCTCTTAGGGAATACATCCGAAACTCATTCACTACGAGAATCATCAAAAATCGGCGGTTCGCTTCTACATCTTGAACTCGCACTAGATGATAAATGCAACCTTTTGTAATCATTTTCCTTGCCTTCGGATAGGAAATAAACCTACCTTTGGTGACGCCATATTTCCTTTCCATTCTAAAAGCTAGTTCTCCCGAAAATTGGAAACGAACCATTTTCATTCTACAATCAACATTGGCGTAGCAGGAAGCCAACCAATCCATGCCCATAATACCATCAAAATCCATCATTTTTAACTCATGCAAGTCAATCATAGTACGGCGATCACAGATCACAATTACACAATTTCTATATACTCGACTAGCTATTACTAATTCACCAACGAGTGTGAACACCTCAAAAGGTTTAATCGACTCTGGTTGATTTTAAACCGACCCGCAATAAACGGAGTAACATATGACAATGTGGAGCCGGGATCTATCAATGCATATGCATCATGAGAAAGTACCGATAATATACCTGTGACCACATCAGGAGAAGACTCGAGGTCTTGGCGTCCAGCCAAAGCATAAATACGGTGCTGATGACCGCTGGAACTGGGGGCTCTCCCCCTGACTCTACCACGGCTGACTGGCACGTATGGACCTGGCCCCATAGGGCGTATAGACGCTGAAGATCCGGCCACTGACCCTGAAGGCTGGGTCCTACCTGCGCCACTAACGAGGGGCAATCTCGCATAATATGGCTGGCCGACCACATGAATAACAACCCTCTGAACCCAATGCGCGACCCCCCGTGTAACTTCCCACCTTTGGGAGCATCGTGGTACGGGTGGCCTCGCCCGACCCAAATCACCTCTAAAGCGAGATCCCGAAAGGCTCGAATCGGCACGGGATGAGTAAATCTATCAAATTTCCGGCACAGAATACGTGGAGGTGCACTAGTCATAGAATAACCCGAATGTCTAGAGGACTACTGTTTGTGCCCACCTCTATACTCGATCATTGGACCCGAAGATCTAGCCCTCTATCATGCTCGCTTCTTTGTTGTTGCAAGCTTTCTTCTAAATTTTGAGCATGGGCTTGGATGCGTGCAATATCCATATTGTCCTGGAGGGACGCAGTCAGACATCTATCCATCAAGTGTGGCCCTAGGCCTTTCACAAACCTGTATACTCGATCACCCATATCCACTACCATGGCCGAAGCATACCTAGCCAAGGAGTTGAACGGAGGCTATAATGTGAGCACTCATGCTCCCTTGTCTCAAATTCGAGGAACTTACCGCTCAGCTCGCCGAACTTCGGAGACAGAATAATGTGGGAGAAATGCATCTACAAATTCTTGCCATACGGGGGAGGTGCATTGGCTCCCGTGAAGCCATCCAAACCGTGTACCAACATACCGCAACATCCCTCAATCTATAGGACGCTAGCTCCACCGACTCGGTGTAATACCGAAGCATGTATCAACCGAAGCGTCCTCAACATACCATCAATGAAATTCGAGGGTCCTCATCCGGCTTTGATCCAAAGAATTCCGGAGGTTCAAACTAATAAAATCACGGGCTCTTGCACGACCAGCCCCCTATCACCTTGCCACGAACTTGACCTGCGTGTCCGGGTCGCAACCAACCGAGTCAACAAATTAATGGCCGCTTTTACATCTTGGCACAGGCATGTCCAGGAGGAGCCGGAGGTGCTGGAGCTGAGGCTGAGGCTCCCTCACGCTCCTCTAATATAGGCCACGAATGGGAGGGGCGAGATTGAGGCCGCACTTTGGGACTCACTTTCTTCTACTACCGGTGGCGGTGCTCTCTCGGCCCGCTTTTCGATGTAGCGTCTTGCCCTTTTGGGCTCTTTGTAGCCTTTCTTTACGAGCATTTACGAAATACATAACATATCGTTAAGAGACAAGAAGTTCTTACATCATAGCTCTATCGAACGATTTCTTATGAAGAGAAGGTCATTCATTCCTAAAATGTCCGTAGCTTCTTGTTTATAAGTGTGTGTGCGCAACACACCCATAACCAAGACTCTACTAAACACGGCTCGTACACACACCTTTAGAACCGAACCGCTCACGATACCACTTTTGTCACGACCCAACTTGAGGGCCGCGGCGAGTACCGTGCTAGCCCGCTACCGGGCACCCACTCAACATACTTATACATCACATTCTAGGTAGACACACCCATTGTATCATGCTTTTCATTCATTATCATTCTAATCTCATCGGCGATAACATATCTATATCATCAATAACATCTACGCCCGTATAAATGTACATGCGCCGACAAGGCGATCGAAACAACATCCAAAATATGGGCCGACAAGGCGAACATTTCTAGCTATATACACAATGTCTACGAGCCTCTAAGAAGGGTACATAATATCATAACATATGGGCGGGACAGGACCCCGCCGTGCCCGTGAATATATACACAAAAGAATCTGTACCAAAAATTTGCCGGCTCCAAAGGAAATGGAGCTCGCTATGTAGTCTCGAGAAAATACGGCTATGGATCAAATCTTGTCTCCCCCCACTTCGCGGGCATGACCGCGTCCCACAAACAAAGGACGTCGGTTACAAAGAATGTGCGAGTATGTAAAGCATGATCAATATCAATATGGGAGCATAAAGGATAACATATGGAATAATATTCTTTGGGAGATAATAGTATCAATACATCATAAACTTGCTGCTTCCCATAGGGACGTTAGTTTCTATTTAAATGCTTGAGTACATGCATTTGTATTCTTGCTCATTTACCTTTCGTATCTACTTTCATATTCGTATTCATGCCTCCTATCATATACATTGCATATTCATAGCCCTTACTTGGCACTTACATAATCTTATTATATTCGTATATAGATGTCATACGTATAGCTTATTCATACTCATATAGATGTCATACATATAGCTTATTATATTGCGTACCCGACCGGGGAAGGTTCGGTGCATACAAGGCTCGGCTCGGGGTTATCCACCTAGCCCTACCAAGGCTCAGTGTCATTCGTACCCAACTGCAGTGGTGCGCGCGCGTCGTTATATAAGGATATACGTGTTCACTATATTCTATCCGGCCATATAAGCTCGGGGTTCACAATAGCCTCTCATGGGCATACATACATATACATATACATACTTATCATATTCTACCCGGCCATATAAGCTCGGGGTTCACAATAGCCTCTCATAGGCACACATGCTTGCTAACTCATATCTATCTCTTAGCCTTCTTACTATCGTCATTCATAACATTCTATCCTTAGAGCATTACTCATCGTGTAAGGAACTTAGTACAATCATATCATTTGAGCGTCATTAGCTTAATAGCTTCTCGAGCTAGGATCATTAGAGAGTATCATGAACTCATAAGAGACAAACCATTACTCAAGAACCATGCCTTATGAAAGAAGGGTTAGCCTTACATACCTTGTCGTGTAACTATTCTATCGCTTGAGCGTTCTTCTTCAAAGCTCACGTTCTACCTTCATTGAAGTGCATACTTGTATTAGATGATGCATAGCATTAGCATTCATAACTAATTCTGGAGAAAATCGGACAACATCTCCTTTATTTATACGACTTTCCTCGTATTACATCTCAATTCCCAAACATCAATAATAACATTCATATTATCATCATAATAGCTTCTAGTCATCTACATTACTCTTACTTCACAATTCTCTTCACTTTATCCATATTCATAGTCATAACTCGACAACACATTCATTCATATACAATGTCGATTTCCACACTCTCAATAGCATTTATAACATGATCGCATTCATAAAACATCAAGAATCATAACTCGTTCCAAATGTTTACCCAAAAGTGTTACTATTCACACATTCATGACCCATTACTTGTATTCTTTCGTAATCCGAGTGTTTCATCTTCTAAACACTTTATAGTACATGGAAACATCATAAAACTTACCTTGGATGGGGTAGGATTGAACCTTGGTTGCATAAACCTCACTTGAGCCAAACCACTAGATTTTCCTTCACTTGGATTTCTTGCTTTTGATGAACTTTAATGGTTTCCCTTACTTTGATTCACTTGGTTTGATGATAATCACCTTTGATTTCCTTTGATTCCTTGTTCATGAAAAATATATGGAACCCTAGAGGTCTTAGAGAGAAGTAGAGAGAGGTTGGAAATGAAATAATGAAGTTGGGAACTCATTTAAACACTTAAAACATTTCAGTCCGTCGGGTGTTCCACGGACTGTTCCACGGTCCGTGGAACCGTCTTTGTCCGTGGAGCTGGTCGTGGTTCATGACCAGCCAGATTCTCTCTCTGTATGCGGTTCAGGACCCATCCACGGTCCGTGGGAATGCAATGCGGCCGTGGATGCGCCGTGGAACTCACGGGTTCCACCAAGTTTGATTCCGTCGTTTCGTTTGATCTCCAATCCTTATGGAACCTTCTTAGCACTTGTTTATCACTTCATTAGCAATCTAAGGGCGTCATAACTCTTCCCCAACACATCATTATATTGTCATCAACTTACTACTCATAAAGCTTTCCGAAACTCATCGTATACATGGCACTTCTCTTGCGCAACTTTCTTATCTAACATCGAATGTCTTTCAATCTCATTTCGAATCATCAATTGCTATGTCTTACTTATTGAAACATCGCATACTTCATATCTCTCATTAGCCTATTCACTGTACATCAACGGAAAATTTTTCGAGGTGTAACACTAATGCCCCAGCAGTGTTTATTAATTTGATGAATAATGTATTTAGGCCTCTTTTGGATTTATTCGTAATAGTACTCATTGACGATATTCCGGTATACTCTCGCACAGAATCAGAGCATGCAGACTATTTACGTATTGTCTTTGGAATTCTTCGAACTCGGGAATTGTATGCAAAATTTTCAAAGTGCGAGTTTTGGCTGAATTCTGTGACATTTTTGGGTCATGTTATTTCAGATAATGGCATTCGAGTTGATACTCGAAAAATTAAGGCTGTGAAGACTTGGCCAAGGCCTACGACGCCCTACGAAGTTCATAGTTTTACGGGATTGGCGATTTACTATAGAAGGTTCGTAGAAGGATTTTCCTCTATTTCAGCCCCATTGATGAAGCTAACCCAGAAGTCAGCTAAATTTCAGTGGAATGATGCTTGTGAGTGTAGCTTTTAGGAATTGAAAGATAGGTTAACTTCAGCTCTGGTCTTGACACTCCCAGAAGGGACAGATGGTTATGTTGTATATTGTGACGCTTACACGGTGTTAGGTTAGGATGTGTGTTAATGCAGCATGGTAAAGTCATCGATTATGCTTCGAGGCAGCTGCGGAAACATGAAAAGAACTACCCAACTCATGATCTCGAATTGGCTGCAGTTATTCATGCATTAAAGATGTGGAGACATTACTTGTATGGTGTGCATGTCGATATTTATACGGACCACAAGAGTCTCCAATACATTTTCAAACAGAAGGAGTTGAATCTGTGGCAGGGGCGGTGGTTAGAATTATTGAAAGATTATGATGTGAGTATTTTATACCACCCCGGGAAGGAAAATGTAGTAGTTGATGCGCTTAGCCGCCGATCAAGGGGCAACCTATGTGAAGTTCCTCCGGAGAAGAAAGAATTAATTCATGAGCTCCACCAACTAGCTAATCTTGGAGTACGTCTAATTGATGCAGGTAGTGCAGGAATTGGTATTAATAATCCCACAGTTTCGTCCTTAAATATGGAAGTGAAAAAGCGTCAATATGAAGATCCTCAGTTGAGCCATTATAGAGACACACTTCATGAAAAAGAGAAGTCTCCATTTGAAATTCTTTAGATGGAATTCTTAGATACCGAGGCGAGCTACGTGTTCCGAATGTTGCAGAATTACGTCACCGAATTCTAGAAGAAGCTCGTTATGCTCGGTATTCTATTCATCCCGAAGCGATAAAGATGTATTATGATCTCAAGTTAATTTATTGGTGGGATGGAATGAAAAAAGACATAGCAGGGTTTGTAGCCCAATGTCCAAATTGCCAGCAAGTGCAAAATTGAACATCAAATGCCAGGAGGATTATTGCAAGTAATGGAGATTCCTACTTGGAAATGGGAAGTGATCAACATGGATTTTATTGTGGGGTTACCCCGTTCCCGAGGCAAATATGATTCCATATGGGTGATCATGGACAGACTCACGAAAACAGCTCATTTTCTTCCAGTCAGAACCACATACTCAGCAGAAGATTATGCAAGGTTGTATGTCAAGGATATTGTGCGACTCCATGGTATTCCGATACCCATTATCACAGATAGAGGAGCGCAATTTACAGCCAAGTTCTGGAAATCTTTCCAAGAAGATCTAGGTACCCAAGTAAAGCTTAGCACGGCATTTCATCCGTAGACTGATGGGCAAGCCGAATGTACCATTCAGACCTTGAAGGATATGCTAAGAGCATGTGTTCTAGATTTTGGTGGTAGTTGGGATGACCACTTACCTCCAATTGAGTTTGCATACAACAATAGCTACCATTCCAGTATCCAAATGGCTCCATATGAAGCTTTATATGGAAGTGTAGATCCCCAATTGGATGGTTTGAACTAGGAGAAGTACAACTAATAGGCCCTGAGTTGATTCAACAAAGCGATGAAAAAATCCGGAGTGATCCGAGATCGATTTTTGACGACCCAAAGTGGACAAAAATCTTATGCGGACTACCGCCGAACTTAGAATTTCAAGTTGATGATTGGGTATTCTTAAAGGTGTCACCAATAAAGGGAGTGATGAGATTTGGTAATAAAGAAAAGTTAAGTCCTCGATACATTGGACCCTATAAGATTATCCACAAGGTGGGACAAGTAGCTTATGGTAACCGGACTTGCCCTAGAACTTGAATCGATCCATCATTCTGTTTTCCATGTCTCAATGCTCCGCAAGTGTGTTGGAGATCCTACGAGGATTGTTCCAATAGATGATGTTTTGACGTGAGAAAAGCTAGTCTATGAAGAAGTGCCGATCGCCATATTAGACAGGCAAGTACGGAGACTTCGAAATAAGGAAGTAGCCTCAGTTAAAGTCTTATGGCGAAATAACAACTGAGAAGAAATGACTTGGGAAGCAGAAGAGAGTATGAAGTCCAAGTATCCACACTTATTTCAGCCCCCAGAAGAGATCCATGATGAAACATCGAGATTACGTGTGTGGCCAACTTATATTGCTATTGTGTTATGGCCCAGTGAGGCAATGTAATTATGGGCTGTTGTGACAGAATGGTAGTGCCATATTACATAGGAAGCTCTGGCGAAATTTTCGTAGAATTCCCGAGTGCTTAACATTCGAGGACGAATGTTCCAAAAAGGGGGAAAAATGTTACACCCCAATTTTTTTTTGTTAATGTACAGTGAATAAACTAACGAAGGGCACGACGTATACGATGTTTTGATAAGTAAGAAATAACATTTGATGATTCTAAATGAGGTTTCAAAGACATTTGAGGTAGGAGACGGAAGTTGTTAAGAGAGACAAAGCTTATGTTGTGTTTTGGAAAAGTTCCGTTAAGTACCGAGCTAATGTTGACTTAATAATCTCTTAAGAAGGAGTTATAACGATCCTTAGATTAGTAATGAAGTGTTAAACAAGTGTCAACAAGGTTCCATAAGGATTGGAGATCAACCAAACGACGGAGATCATTTAAGGGAAATGGGGTTATACGACTGACTTATACGGTCCGTATAACATTATACGGTCCATATAAGGGTCCGTATAACACCCAGCAGAGATGATGTTTTCCTGGAAGTGAACCACGACCACTTATACGGGTCGTGCAATGTTATACAGACCGTATAAGTGTCCATGGTAGTCCCGACGAGCTGAGTTAAGTTCAGTTATATAAATGTGATCCCACTTCACTAATTTCATTTTCCACACTTCTTTATCTCTCTCAAGGCTTCTAGAGGGTTCCACACACTTCTTCCATAAGAACTCAAGAGAGATTCAAGATCAACTTCATCAAACCAAGAGAGTTAAGTGTAAGAACCTGACTAGAGTTCATCCAAGACAAGGAATCTAAGTAGAAGTGAAGCTAGGGTTTTGGTGCAAGAGGAGTATCTCCGCTCAAGGTTTATTTTTACACTATCTAAGGTAAGTTTTATGATCATTCCAGGTTGTCTAAAGTAATGAGAGGTTGAAAGACTTGGATTGTAAAAGGACATAGAAAATGGGTCATGAATGTGAGGATAGTGGCATTTTGAGTGGTAGTTTGGAATAAGTCATGAATATTGATATGTTGTGATTATAATTATGTTATAAATGACATTTAGGACATGGGATAAGCAGTATATGTGAGAAAATGTAATAGTGTACTATGACCATGATTATGGAGAAATTGAAGTGAAATTTTGAAATGTGGATAACATGGATGAATGATGATTGTTGCTTATGATGTTGTGAATGTTGTTATGGATGTTTGGGAGTTGATATGTAATATGAGGAAAGTTGTATAAATAAAGGAAATGCTGCCCAATTTTCTCTAGCTTTAGTAAGCATGTTTTTATAATCGATTAGCTAATGTTAATACGAACTTTCTTGAAGGTAGAAACACGAGCATCGAAGGAGAACAATCAAACGATCGAATAGCTAAACGAAAGAGGTACGTAAGGCTAATTCTTTCCTTCTAAGGCATGATTCTTTTGGCATAAATCTTCCTATTTTTCCATGAGCCTCCTAAATAACGGAAATTATGAGCCCATGACTAGAAAGAACTACATACGCATATGATAAAGAAAAGAGATACGATACGAGTATGATAATGATGACGACGAGTTTAAGTACAAAGAATCTTAAAGTGAGGTACGATGTCCATGAGGTTAATGATCCTAAGTGTGATTCCATTGATGCTTTTCCTTGTGTACACTCACCTTAAAACATTAGTCCCCTCAAGGTGAGATATGATGATCATGATCACTCTATAATGCAATCGGGGGTTCACGACCTTATGTCACCCCGACATACCCATAGTTGCCTTCAAGTTCTAATGTATGTTGATGATAAATGTACAATGATGCTAAGCTTATGATATGCCTATACAATGTATGATAATGTTAAGTTTATGACGAGTATATGATGATACGCTTACACCGTGCCTAAATGGCCGGGCATGTCACACCGGCAAGGCGGGGGCATACGATTCCACCGTGCCTAAATGGCGGGCATGTCACCGCTTAGAGGCAGGTACTATGTTTACACCGAGCCTAGAGCGCGAGTAGCATGACACCACTAGTGGGCGGTATATGATAGGTTACCGGATGCGGGTTAACGATGATGATATATATATGATACGATGATGCGTACGCTATGATGATACATGTATGCTACGATTATATATGATATATGTGTGAAATGTATCCACCCATACACAAAAGTTATGCAGGTTGTATCTTCATCTTATGTCTTATGATTTCTCTATTATGTTCATTTTCATTCATGCCTTACATACTCTATACAATCTTTCATGACGTCCGTTTTCTGCGGGACGTTGTGTTCATGCCCACGAATTAGACGAGAGAGGTGATCCGGACTCGTAGGAGCTATTAGCTGACCGAACACCATTGTTTCGGAGGTGCCATTGACTTATTCTTTTGTGTATATACATGTATTTTGGCACGACGGGGTCCTGTCCCATCCATATGTCTAGTACTCTAGTAGAGGCTCGTAGATACGTATGTGTGGGTAGTATGGTCTCACGATGTCCTTATTGTATGTGTATTATTTTGATAGCCGAAGGGCTTATGTATATAAAGGTAAATATGTTTCAAGTGAAAAAAATGGTTTTCCCTATGATTATAAATATGAGATTAATGAATGAACGCTTGATATGTACGATGGGTAATGGTACGAGCGGTGCTCGGTGGTAAGCCCCGGGTACCCGTCATGGCCTCTAGTCAGGTTGTGACAAATATGAACCCTGGGATGAGTGTTGGGTAAATCGGGGCTAAAAAGCCGATTAGGGACATCACATGAAGCGTGTCCCCATTTTTTTGATTTTCGTGGAAAGAGTTGCTTCTTTGACAGGGTCATTTCAGAGTTTAAACAAAGTTGCCGAACATTTTGAACAAGTTGCCCCAGTTTTCAGTCCTTAGCCTACTTGATTCAAAATGTTCATGAACGAAAATTCTAGGAGTTTGACTGATTCAAAGACAAACCCGTGATCCGTTCTGAGGGTCCGTAGTTTGAAACAGTGGAAGACCGTACCCTTATGTAAGATTGCCTACGTATCTTTGCGGAACAAGAATCGAGTTTGATAGTTCACAATCAAAACTAATTCTCCACGGAAGGGGGTGGAAGCCGAAAGGGTCGAATAAATGACGTATGGAGATTTTTGAATGTTTTGGTATTTGTAGCGTAGAGCATGGGTGGGCTAAAAGGGATCGTGATTTTAGTTTTTTATAAAAGAAACACTTTCGGTGGTCCCCACGAGTCAATCAGAGAATCTCAAAAGGGAAACTGTATTAGTCCATCGGTTATAATGAACAACACACTTGTTTTGCCTGAGGCAAAATAGTCCCGGATTCGGTCGAAATGGAAGATTTTCGAAGACGACCTAAGGAGCTAATTGAACGGAGAGGATTTTGACCATCTGACTGGTAAAGAAACTATCAGGCTTGCGATTGACTAGTCATATATCGCTAAGCATACATTTGTATCATCAAAGTATATGCATATACAGTGATACCAGATTAAGATAGCGCCAAACAAACCCAAGAAGTGGGCCTGGCAAGCCCAATAACACAAATGCCTTAATAATTCCTACCCAGGTCTGAACTTATCTCTTTAATTAGCTTAAGGCTGAAATGGGCCTTCTTATATTTATTCTGATGGGCCGGAACACTTAGGTTCGTACCGCAAGCCATTTAAAAACTAAGTATTAAAGCCTATGGTGATTTCTATCTCATTTTGACTTGATATGTACTCATATATTTTCTGATGTACTTCTATATACACATGGTATACCACTCGATATACACTTTGACACGTACATCAAGTGTACACACCTTGTAGACATCTAACAGGATCACCTCTTACTAAGACCTATGTATACATGCCATGTACAAACTTCTTTTTAACTTAAGCAGTTTTCACTATTGCCCTTTTCTAGCCATCTAAATTCTAATTCCTTTTATTGTTGATTAAGCAGTGTTTGGTCAAGTTGAAATAACTCCGACCTTCCAAGCTTAATCTTTTGAAACCTTCCCCTCTTTTCATGGTGACAAGTTGACCTAGTTGCAAGCAACTCTTAATCCCTTCAAGTACCACCTTAGTCTTATGATTCAATTAGGATTATCGCCATCAACTTAAGTTGATCTTGAGCGAATCAAGCAACTTGTTACATCTCTAGGATTTCGGACTTGTGGTCATTAGTAGATCAACACGAGCTTAAGGTGAACATTAAGTCCCTATTGAGATTAAGAAAAGTATTTGATAACTAAAATGCATACCACAAGATTTTGAGTTATACGAATTGGTGGAACTATGTTCGTCAAAGGAAGTGAAAAGCAAGTTATGTTTGTAAAGGTTTTCGCAATAACGAGTTAATATTTATTTAGTAGTGTCTTGGGGAAGAGCTATAGGGCCTCTTAGATGGTTAATGAAGTGTTATATAAGTGCTAATAAGGTTCCATAAGGATTGGAGATTGAACAAATCGACGAGGAAAGTTTCAGAAATTTTGGGTTGTACGACCACTTATACGGCCCGTATAAATGGTCCATATAACCATTCCAGAGAGGGGTAAAACCATGGCGGGATTATGCAGTCAATTTATACGGACCGCATAAGTTATACGGACCGTATAAATGGCCGTATAATCTGGTCGAGTCAGTTTTTTCTCTTTTTATATATGGACGACCCTTGTTTTTATTTTTCATTTCCCACTTCTCCCAAACTCTTAAAAGCTCTATAATCTTCTCTCAAGCATATTCCACTCAAACCCAAGAGAAATCAAAGGTGGTAACTTGATCCAAAGCTCATTCCTAGGAGATAAAAGGTTAGTTTTCATGTCTATTTCATGATATTAAGCATGCTTAGTTGTCGAATAACTTGGGTGAGGGAAAGAAGTAGAAAATGAAGCTTAAATATAGATTTCATGATGTTTTGAGTAGTAACTTAACTTAGGTTATCATTGTTAGAATGTTATGAGTATAATCTTGTTATGGAAGGTAATAATGATGATAAGGAAGGTTTGTATGCAATTGTGCAAAGGGTTGGTGCGAAGTTGTTAATATAAGTTGAATATAAGAATGAATTTTGAGCCTTAATAGAACATGACTACTTGATTATGATATTGTGGATGTTATTATAGTTGTTGGGGAGTTGTTTTGCAATATGGTGGAAGTCGATGAAATGAGGGAAATGCTTCCCAATTTCTGTTAGCTCATTGGTTGTTCTAGTTTGAATTTAAAAATGTCTTTAAGACCAAACCATAGTATGAATCCTTTTAAATGTAAATTTCTCAAGCTTGGAGATGAACGTAAGTAGTTAAGGAGACGACGAGGAATGTAAGGCTAACCCTTCTTCCCATAAGGCATGATCCCCTTGTTGTATAACTTCACACGAGTTTCATAATGTCTTCCAAGATGACTTTATTCCTAGAATCACTAAAGCTCATGATTCCTGATATTCTCATGATATTCTTGATCTCATCCGTATAGTTGGCCCTCTAAAGGAAGATATATTAATGATGATGATGTTGACGCTACCTATGTACCCTTATGTGTATATGTATGTATATATGTATGGCCATTATTTAACACCGAGCTTGTATGGCCGGGTATGGTATTCATTGCGCGCACACCCACCGCAGTTAGGTATGGACAACACCGAGCTTGCTATGGCTCTGCATCAAGACACCGAACCCTCCATGGTCGCGTATGGTACGCGTATATGTACAGATGTATGAAGAGTTTCCATATAAAAAGAGTAAGCAAATATGATGAATGTCTACAACGTATACATACATACATACATACATATATATATATATATATATATATATATATATATATATATATATATATATATATATATATATATATATATGTGTGTGTGTGTGTGTGTGGTTATATCTTCATGATCCTTCTATTTCTGTTATCCTTAAGTTTCTATTACGATATTGATTATACCTTACATATACTCGCGACATTTTTTAAATACGATGTCCTTTTGTTTGTAGACGCTACGTCATGCCCGCGAGTGGTGGGAGATGAGCTGATCCTTGCAAAATTTAACCGCTTGCTTGCGAGTTCTATACGATCCGGAGACTGCGGTATGGGTCCTGTTCTTTTGTATATACATATGGGAGTGGTGGAGCCTTATCTCGTCTATATGATGATGTTTCATACTCCTCTTAGAGGCTCGTAGACCGTTGTGTCAGCTAGATGTCTCTTAGCCTTGCCAGCTCATATTTTTGTATATCATTTTACTAGCCTTGTCGGCTTGTATATATGCAAATGGGCATAGTTGATGATGTTGAAATAAAATTCTTTAGCCAATAGAAGTTGTATTATTGATTCATAAGATCGCATGAAGCTGCAAACGCTGCCCCTAGTTATGATTGTGAAAATATGATGCAGAGTGCGGGTGGGTTGGTTTCACTCCGTCATTGCCCTCCTTGGGCTGTGGAAAAGTGGTATCGAGTAGTTCTGTTCTAAGGTATGTCTACAAAGCCTGCACAAGAGAGTCTTGTTTATGGGTGGGTGTGACGCCATACTTATAAACGAGGAGGTTGTGGGCATTTTAGGAATGAATGACCTTCTTTCTTCATAGATCGTGCGATAAAAAGCTGCTTTATGATAAGATTTCTCTTTCCTTAACTATGTGTTATATATTTCAAAGATATACCAGAAAGAGAAAAGCTGGGCGGCCAAAATGGCAAGACGAAGCCGATAGGAGAGCGGGGCGAGAGAGTACCGCCGACGGTTGTAGAAGGCGAGTCCCCGAATGAGGTTCCATCTCGGACCGCCACTCATTACTTGCTTCGTAAGGAGTGACAGGGAGCCTCGAAAAGACCGTCCACTTCTCCCCCCGGTGATGCTTCGGGCCAAGATGTGAAAGAAGCCCATTCATTCATTGACTCGGTAGTCGCCGCTCGTGCCCGCCGCAAGGTATGGGTCATGGATAGGGCGATTAGTGCAAGAGCCCATGATTTTATTAGCTTGAACTCGAAATTCTTCGGGTCGGCTTAGGATTAGGACCTCAAAACTTTAATGACGGACCGTCGAGGACACGTCGGTTAATGCGTACGTTCGACGTCAATCGGCAGAAATAGCTTCACCATGACTACGAGATGTTGCAGTTCATTGGTATACGGTTTGGTTGCCTTCTAGGGGAGTCAATGCACCTCCCCCAGTATGGCAAGATATTGTTGATGCTTTCCTTGGACATTACTTGCCCCCTGAGGTTTGGCAGGCTAGAGCCGATAAGTTCTTGAATCTTAGGCAAGGAAGTATAAGTGCCTTAGAGTATAGTCTCCGCTTCAACTCTTTGGCTAGGTATGCTCCAGCCATGGTAGTGGATATGGGTGATAGAGTGCACCGGTTTGTGAGTGGCTTAGGGCCACATTTGATGGATAAGTGCTTGACAGATTCACTTCAAAATGGTATGGACATTTTCCGCATTCAAGCCCATGCCCAAAATTTGGAGGAAAGCCAATAACCGCAAAGAGGTTAGCGTGAGTTTGACAGAGCTTATAACAAGAGGGCTAGATCTTCGGTCCGATGAGTTTAGAAGGAGGGCAAAAAGATAAGCATTTTAGGCATTCATGCCGTTACTATGCCTAGTGGGCCGGCGCGGTTTACGGGCCGGAGATGTGATAGTGCGCTGCAATAGGGCTAGCTAGAGTTTTTAGAGCTTAGTTTCTCATCACGAGGGGTGATTAGGTTAGGCAAGATCGCCCATGCACGATTTTCTCGATTGTGAGGAAGTTATGTTGGAGCTAGTCTTTGGTTGTTCAGATGTTTTGCTATGCGTACGGTCGACGAGCCATACTCATTGCCGCCAGCTGCCCTCGGTGGTAGGGGGTAGGGTCCAGCCCTCGGGGGTCGATGCGTGGGTCTTCATCATCTATCACCGCCCTCCCGAGGGCAAGGTTCATAGATGCCGTCGGTGTGTAGAGGTAGAGGAGGAGCTCCCGTTCTAGTGGTCCTCGACACGTTTATGCTTTTGGTGGAGGGCCGTTTTTAAATCTCCCGATTTTAAAGTTACCCAAATTTTCTCGGTATCCCTTGAAACCCGAAAATCAACTTGCATAGACCCCAGTATCTGTGTTGGGGAAAACCCGGGATTTATAAACCTTGAGAATTCTTTGGTTTGAACGAAGTTTACTAGTGATTATAAAAGGTAGTTGGGTTTTGGATTTCATGCTATTTATGATTAAAAAGGGTTTTTTGAATTTTTTGGGGGGAGGGAAAAAAAAAAAGATGAAAAAAGGTTCGTTGGTTCGGAAGGGTTTTTAGAAGGGAAAGATAATCGAAGGAAGGTTTAATTTAAAAGGTGAAAAAATTGCAAAGGGTTGTATTTTTTTTATGGTTAATATAGAAGGGAAAACTTGATGCCACCTATTAAAGGAGTTTTAGATGTATTATAATTTTTGGGCCCCTTGCGGAGATGGATTTGGAATTGATGGTAGAATACCGAATTTTTTCCCCGTATGAATTGTTCGGAATTGAAAATTTAAAAAGGGGCCATAAGATTGGAAAGAATTTAAATGGTTTTAAATTTGGAGAGAACTTGTTTTTTAAGAAGAAAAGGTTTTTAAGTATTATTAAGGGCAACAATAATGACAATAAAGAAAAATTCCTAAGGGATTGATGATTTATTTTAATTACAAAGCCAAATGGTTTTCGATATTTTTGGATTTTTTCATCTTTAATTGAAAATTTTCCCTAAGAGACTAAATTTTAAGGGTTTAAAGTTTCGAAATTATTTGATACATGCCTAGTAAAGAGTTGATGAAAATTGTTAGTTTTTCCCGGGAATTAGGTTTGTTATCGACAACCATATTTTCCCGGGTAGGGACACCAACCCTTTTATGTTGTCTTAGGTTCTAAATAAGAGTTTTTATTTTTAAAAGGAGTTTGGAAATTGGATTTGGAAAAATATTATTTGAAATTTTAATTTTAATAAAAATTATATTAGGTGCCATTTTTTCCCTTATCTGGGTTCTATTTTCGAATTCTGTTTTCTGATTTGGATGATTTTTTCCATTGCATATGCGCGTTTCTCGGAAATCCTAATTTCAATGGAGGGGCCCAAAAAACCGGGGTTTACGGGGGAATGTTCTAAGTATAATCTTGTTATGGAAGGTATTAATGATGATAAGGAAGTGGTGTATGCAATTGTGCAAAGGGTTGGTGCGAAGTTGTTAATATAAGTTGAATATGAGAATGAATTTTGAGACTTAATAGAACATGACTACTTGATTATGATATTGTGGATGTTATTATAGTTGTTGGGGAGCTGTTTTGCGATATGGTGGAAGTGGAAGTCGATGAAATAAGGAAAATGCTGCGCAATTTTCGTTGGCCTAAATGAGTTGTTCTGGTTGAATTTAAAAATGTCTTTAAGACCTAACCATGGTATGAATCCTTTTAAATGTAGATTTCTCAAGCTTGGAGATGAACGTTAAGTAGTTAAGACGACAAGGTATGTAAAGCTAACCACTTCCCATGAGCATGATCATTATATGCCATGCACCCTTAATTCCATAATGTCTTCCAAGATGACTTTATTCCTAGAATCACTAAAGCTCATGATTCTTGATATTCTCATGATATAGTTGACCTCATCCTATGATAGGTGGCCCTATAAAGGAAGACATATTAATGATGATGATGTTGATGCTATCTATGTACTCTTATGTGTATATGCATGGCCATTATGTAACACCGAGCTTGTATGGCCAGGTATGGTATTCGTTGCTTGTGCCCTGCTAACGATTAGGTATGGATAATACCGAGCCTTGCTATGGTCGGGTATGTGTGACACCAAACCTCCATGGTTGGGTATGGTACTATGATATATGTATACGTATATATGAAGAGTTTTCATATAAAAAGAGTAAACGAAATATGATGAATGTCTCGTGGTATACATATATGTATATATATATATATATATATATATATATATATATATATATATATATATATATGGTTCTCTTATATATATGGTTCTCTTATCTTATGATCCTTCTATTTCATGTAATCCTTCATGTTTCTATTACAGTATTGATTATGCCTTACATACTCAGTGCATTGGTCGTACTGACGTCTTTTTGTTTGTGGACGCTGCGCCATGCCCGCAAGTGGACAGGGAGATAGACTTGATCCTCGGAGCTATGATAGGAGAGCGCGGGGGAGCTCTGTTTGATCCGGAGGCCTAACGGTGTGGGTCCTATTCTTTTGTGTATATACATATGGGCATGGCGGGGCACGTACGTCTATCGTGATGTTTAAGCCTTTCTTAGAGAGCTCGTGAGCCGATTGTGTATAGCTAGATGTCTCTTAGCCTTGCCGGCTCATATTTTTGTATATCATTTTGCTAGCCTTGTCCACTTGTGTATATGTAAATGGGCATAGTTGATGATGTTGATATAAAAGTGTTTAGCCGATGGAAGTTGTATTATTGATTCATAAGATCGCTAGTTAGCCAAGTGGCTCACCTAGCTATGATTGTGAAAGTATGATAAGAGGTGCCTGGCCCCTGGTTGGTCGTGACACAACCCCCAGTCTTTCGCTCCCCAAGTCTTTGACTCTTTAACCCCTAATTAATTTTTTTTCGAATTGGTTCGCAAACAAATTTTAAGGGAACGGACTTAATCTTAGCAAGGCTCTTTCCCTTTATCAAACCAACAACGAAGGATACTGGGCTTAAAACAATCCAAATAGGCATCAAATGGAATACAAACATTCATAATCAATCAAATATTTCATTTAAAAAGTAAGGGGAAGGGCAAAATTTTGAACTAAAGTTGTCTACAAGATTGGACATAAACAATAAGGTCCCCGAACTTCCAACTTGTTGAGTAAAAAACTCTTTAAGGTTATTCTTTACCCTGTTCCTTTCGAGTTCCAAAATATGATCCTAATGAACTGTAAAAATATAATAACAAATTTTTTTCGGGCTAACGGCTATTTTATGCAAAATCGAATTCACTTTAATCAATCCTATATTTTATTTCAATGTTTTGCTTATTGGTGGTGTATACCGTCGTCGGTAGCCCCCACCAAAAATCTTGGTTATGAGATATTTTGTTTGTTATGTGTACGGTGTATAAGTATGCTTTGGACATTTCGAGGGGTTTGGAAATGGCAATTGAATCGGGCGATTCGGGGGGCTGCGCACCGTCCCTCGGCCCCGGGGGGGGGACCGCGACGGTGCGCCACACGTCGTGAGGTTGCGATTGAAAATCTCGGATATCTCGGGCGGAGGATCGCGGCGCACGTCGGCGGCCGTGGCCGCCGTCGACTGGTCGGGAAGTTTCCCTTTTTCTATAAACAAAAAACCCGGTTTTTTTTTTTATTTTTTAAAAAAGTTTCTATCTCAGAAATGTATTTTTAAATCATCAAAAGACAAAATCAAACCAAATTAAAAGATTCTTATTGGAACCCCTGGGGGTTTTTGGAGGTGAGGACTCCTTTGGCATACAAGAGGAGGATTCCATTCTAATGAAGTAGAGTGACTCGGCTTGTTCCTAAGTCTT
>NW_026715274.1:0-20742 GCF_029784015.1 Lycium ferocissimum | reverse complement strand
CCAACGACCAATCATGTCGTGTCACCTTTTTTTAATACAAGTAACTCAAACTGGTTAAGTACCACAGATTCCTATTCAAAGCAGACTTATTCCCATAAAAGGACAAACACATTATAAGCCAAGCCATCACTATACTTATAAACTAGCATGATCAATACCCAAACACACACACACTTGATGAGCTTGCCATAACCTATGAGCAGGAAATCAAGTAGGTAAAAACAAGATCAAGGTACTTTAGTTATATTCACATGGTGATCGGGGGTTAGGCAGACAAAAAAAAAAAAAAGGACTCATAACACATGGGTCATACTTCAAACCATCATAAACTAGAAGAAGCATGGCTTAACAAGAAAAAACTCAAACCACTAATCATGAAGAAATTAAACACATATTTAACAGGTTATTCACCTAAACTAATTCATAATCAATTAAATGACACACAAATGAGTTTTTTAAAACCTACATAGTTAGTTTTCTAAGTGCACACAAGACTAAGCAACTACAGAGTTAAATAAGATTAAACTAAAATAAAACTAGTATTATAAGGCTAACACGTCACAAATAACCACAAACATTAAGTCGTACAAGCAGTAGAACACATAAATGAAAAAATAACTAAGGGGAAGGAAAGTCACCTCTTTGATGCGTAGCCTAAGCCAAGAACAGACGTGAAGAAAATTTTCTTCCACCCTCAGCCGCACAGCAAGCACAACTAATTAATTTTTTTTAACTAAATCGAAAAAATAAAGGTTTCCAAGCAAACTTGCCAAAACCTGTCACGACCCATTTTAGCCAGGGTCATGTGGGCACCTACCATTCCCATCGAGGTAGGCGAACCCTTAACTCAATGTTTACAATCAATAAATTTGAGAAAGTAGCGGAAGAAGTAAATGACGTAAGTCTCACAATATAATATAATAGAATATAGATAAGTGCGGAAGTAAATGAATCCACCCGTATTCATCCCAAATCATGCACATCTAATTCCGAATACTAAGGTCTAAATAATAATACATAAAATGTCTCAACCATGTCTTGGGTAAAAAGTAAGACATAAGCAAAAGAAAGAAGTCTTCGAGGTTAGCGGACGGCATGCTCGCCTCCAGAAAACTCAAGTAGAAGTTGAGAGGTCGATCGACCACGAGTCGAGAGGTAGATCGAGATCCACGATACTACCTTGACCATAAAAGAATGCAAAGAAGTACATGGGTGTCGACAAACAACAAGATCGGTAGGTATCATAGGCTAACTAAGCATAATTAACACAATTCAGAAAATAACGCAGATGAACAAGTAAACCAATCACACATGGAAAAATATAATCATAACCGAGTATCCATCAGCACCTATGTAAGTATCTAAACCCCAATATAATAAGTCTGAGTATATCTAATCCTAGCACAACCAACACAATAAAATCAACAACACAATCCATCATAATACAGTCATCACGAAATCTCACTCAAGTCATAATGCAATGCAATGCAATAATGGCATGAATGTGATGCCATGTCATGCTATGCAAATGAGATGTACACATGTGCTCCGACGGAAATATCAACGTCTCGGGGCGGCGACAACCCGTCAGGTTTCATGCCAAGTCTAAGTGCCACCCGTCTCGATCTTTGCCAAATAGGCACAGACGCGACCTCGCTAATTGTGTTCCGAAGTCTCACCGACACCACTCTGGGGAACTCGCGGAGCCCATGCACTACAATCAATTCGGAATAACATCAGAATTGGCCATGCAACAATGATGCCGGAATATAACCATCGAATATCGGCCTCCTCACAATCACTCAAAGAGTTGTCAAATATTAGTTTCATAAATCAACGATTCCGAAATTGAAACTCGGACGTTGGCCTCCTCACAATCACTCAAGTAAGAGATTTCATCACGTATCAGTTTCATATAAACAATGATACCGGAATGGATCTTCGAACATTGGCCTTTTTCACAATCACTCAAGTAAGAGAGTTTATCAAATATCAATTTTGCTCAATCAATGATACTTGATCATCACCGAATATCGGCCATGCATGATAATATGAGAGGATGCGTGCAATGCATAGTAAATCATCAACAAGCAAGCTCAAAATCACAAGTACCTCAACGGGGTACGCCAACAATGTATCACATCACAATACCAACAGTGGGTATACCAACATATATCAATAACTCAAGTACCGACAGTAGGTATGCCAATAATGTATCATAGTACAAATACCAACAACGGGTATGTCAATCCTATCCAAATCAGGAAAACAAGTGACATTCGCTATCTACCAACTACACATGGCATTAAGCCAACACAATTAAGCAATCAAACACATATAACGGGTGGCTAGTCCCAATACGCATCAGGGCCCAACCTAAGGCAATATCCATCCTAACTTCACACCCGAAAGTTCACATGATGTCTCCGTCATCATAATCTAAATATGTGATTCACTATACAAAGTCTTACCAAAGGTAAATCATAACCTACATGGACTGCCGAACCTCAACTCCAACAAGTCACTCTATCGCCTTGCCCTTCCTCTGAAACTCAGAACCAAAGTAGTCTAAGCATAATCGAATTCTAAATTAGAAATCATGAATAATGATACTAATATTGCTATGATATCAATTAGGTCCATTTTAACCCTAGAAATTGGAGAAACGGGCCCATAAGGGAGAAACTGAAAATTCACGGGTAAAATACGAAATTGAGTCCTATGTAATACTAACCCCATCATTAATTGTTGATTTAGCTCAAGAATTATCCCCAACTCTGATTTCTAGTAAACCCCCAAATTGGGTATGAACCCTAATTCTCCATATCCGAATTCAACGTTAAAAGTGGAAGATATGGGGTTATAAGCTTAGATTTGCCATATTTTGGTATTGACATCGCCAATTTTATCAATTATAACCCTAGGGAGAAGTCTCCCAAAACCCTTCTTCAAATTCTACTTCTAAGGGATTGAAAAGGAAGGGGATGATTCTAAGATGATAATGATTTAAGAGAAGTAAATGATTAGACAAAGCTTTACCCCAAGAAATTCCTCAATTTATCCCAAGAAAGCACTTTTACACAAGAAATTTATAAATTTATCCCAAGAGCGACCTTACCAAGCTCCAATACGAGTTATGACATAACGAGGGTCTAAGTCTTATTTTAAGACACATTTAATGAAATTCACCGCCGTGACAGCCACGACGACGGGAGTGCCGTGACAACAGCGTCGCTATAGTCGAAAGCTGCCGCAATGCGCTGGACACCTAAGTTTCTACGCAGGCGGCGAGGCCTATTTACTCAGACCACCCCACGGGCACTACACCGCCATACCGGTACCGGCGGGGAGGCTGCGGTGCCCACACTTCTTGCCAAGTACGGCACACAGTAAATCCCCAAATTTTCTAAGTCTTTCATCGAATTTTTGGGTTATTCCCGAGGCCATCTGCTCATACCCCGACCACTTAAACTCATACAAAAATACGCTGTGAACGTACTCGTGGTCTCAAAATTTTTGACGGAGGTCTCATTGACCGAGTCAACCACCGGTTCCTACTTCCCATTTCCCATCCAAAGTCCCGAAATGCACCAAAATGCATTTGGAACCGAACCGATCATACATATAATTTCTAAACAATCATCCGGACCACTCGGAGTTGACGAAACTCTGGAAAAGGTCCGTTTGCCTAAAAGCAAACATCGGGTCAAAAGTGAGGTAATCAATACTTGAAAGTGGCGAAAGTGCCAAAAGAGCCATAATGACCAAACGGGTCGTTACAACAGATACCAATTGAACCGTTGCTCGTCCTCAAGCAAGTAAAGAAGGAAAGTAGGGAAATACCTAAATAAGTGAACAACTAAGGATATCGGCTACACATATCGGACTCAGTCTCCCAAGTAGACTCTTCCACAGGGAAGTGCTTCTATTGCACCTTCACAGAAGTAATCTCCTTGGACCTCAACTTTCGAACCAGCCTATCCAAGATCGCGATAGGCTCCTCCTCATAAGTCAAATTCTCATCAAGCAATATAGAATGATAATGTAGGTACCGTTGGCATTGCCACGCCCCGAACTTGGGCCTGGACGTAACACCCGCACCGATTTGCCGATACGTGGGACCAAGCGAACCAATTGGGCGTCGAATCAACATATGATACCAAAACATAACTGACTTATAAAATAAAACTAACATATGCTGATTAACTAAAAGTCTGACTGAAATATCATAATGCAGAAATACGTAGACAATCTAAAAATATCTGAAAGTAGCCAACATGGCTAAACCGAAACAACTAAAGAACTGAGTATAACTGTCAACAAGACTAACATAACAAATATCATTCGTCTCGCTTCGTGTCTCATGAAGCCTCTAAAAAATAGTGAATAATAGTAGTACACTTATAACCGAAATAAACTGATAGGCCGATAATGCCACGGAAAGAATTTGGGGCTGCGCGCTGTCGATACGTGCACTTTCTTAAATAGTTGAGTCGTCAACTCCGTATCGTTACACTGTGATCGCGAGACAAGCTCCCAAGAAATAAAAGTGGGGACATCAAGACATTTGAATTGTACTTGTATGTAATGCAATCGAAAGCAATAAAATACGGCCGAAATCGAACTAAACAGAAAGTAAGAAAGTACTCCTATTCTCGATGAAGAATCACACGATAATGGCTGGTTATGGAACTCATGAAATAATCCGGTTATATACACCGATCGAGACTCATGTGATAACAAATGCATAAGTCTATAAGATTACGTCCGAGTTCATGATGTTCAAAGTGACAACCATGAAACGAATTCCTCAGAAATCGCAACCCTAGAAGATAACAATTCGATAAAATATCATGAAACTAGGGCTAAACTATATTCCCGAGTCAAAATTACCGACAAAGATAAGGAATGAGGCGTAGGGAGAATCATGAATATATTGCCTAACGTAGATACTTAGCCTCACATACCTTAATTCCAAATTTTGAGCATAATACAACGTTCGTCAACCCTTTCAACTTTGATTTATATCAATACAAGTCAAAGGGATTCTATATTAGCAATAATATCCATGCTTTGGTCATCTAGGCATTTTATCAAACTCTTGGTGGCCGTAAGGCTCCATAACTTTCTTTAATGATGTTTCCCTCACCCAATCCCATTCTATTACTTCTATGTGATTCTACAATCTCAATTAGGTGTAATTTACATCACTCGCCATCACCCATATGATTATAACAATCTCAAGTTAACAATCCAAAACCCTACTATAGTTCGTGTAATTCTCTTTACTAAACCCATGTACTATTATCCCAAGAACTCATCAATTCACTATTATGAATGATTAGAGTGTAGAAGCATTACTTTTTTGACGTTCAATCCTCTTGAATTTGAGTTCTAGGGTTTCCACGCCCAACAATAATGTTCCACTCACAACTCTATCGATTAGAAGGGTTTACTCAAGTTAGAAAGGGATTAGGGACTTGAATTCAACCTAGAATCATGATAAAACTTACCTTGGAGGGTTCTTGAGGCTTGGAACTTGTTCTCTCTGACTTTAGGGTGATTTTTCGTGACTAGGGTGTTAGGGAAATAAACCCCAAGCTTAAATATAACTTAAAACGCGAAATTTTGACTTTTGACCTGAAACCCAACCTTACACACGATGGGCCCGCAATGCACGTGCATCACGTGACCCCCTGCAGGTTAGTATTCCGAGAGGGTGTTTCTTTTGCGATCGGCCCGCGACGCGGTGCCATCACACGCTCCTGCATGTGCCCTCAAAAGCAACATGTGTCGATTCTGCATGGTGTTCGGTAAAATGGGTATAACTTCTTGTACATAGCTCTGTTAAGGATCCATAATATACCATTGGAAAGATATTTCAAAGGGATACAACTTGCATGTTTTATTTTCCTCTAATTCTCAATGGATTTTTACGAAATTGGACTGGAAGGCAGACGTATCGAAAACTTAGCCGATTCTATAGAATTTTAAGCGCCTTACTATTAGCCATCTTGAGATGATCATATCTCCTTGGTCCGATCCTAAATTCCTAACTAATAAAGGGTTTATGGTTTCCTAAAGTAGGACTATCAACCATTTTCAAAAAACGTTCAAACCTTCAATTTTTTCGCTAGAACTCTAACGATACGGGGTGATAATGACCCGTTGGGATCATTCTTCCTCGAATGATGGATTCTGGTAAAGAGTGACTGTCGAGACATGTGCACACTAACTGACATGAGCACATGAAATCCGAACTGGGGCTTTTGACCGACCATTCGTTGAACCCAATAACAACTAAGTCGACCGTCTAACGGGGAATACTAATAATGTGAAAACTATAGAGGAAAGATCCGAGAGAGAGCAAGTACACCTTCACCGTTTCCTGCTGATTCTTTAAAGAGATAGGGATAACTGGACTTCATGTCTTTTTCGGCTTCCATTTAACTTCTTCAGCTTTTTGACTTCGCCATAAAACCTTTACTGAGGCCACCTCTTTAGTCCTCAATTTGCAAAACCTGACGATCAAGGATTTTCACTGGGACATCTTCGTAAGTCAAACTACCATTGACTGCTATGCAATCAGTCGGGATAACCAACGAGGGATCTCCTACACACTTTTTCAACATGGACACATGAAACACTGGGTGTACGGCAACCAAGTCTTGTGGCAATTCAAGCTCATAAGCTACTAGACCAACCTTTCGCAGAATTCTGTATGGTCCAATATAGCGAGGGCTAAGTTTCCCCTTCTTACCAAACCTCATGACACCCTTCATAGCCGAGACTTTAAGAAATACCCAATCACCAGCTTAAAACTCTAAGTCCCTCCGCCTCACATCTGTGTAAGACTTCTAGTGACTCTGAGCCGTTCTCAAATGCTCTTGAATTAACTTGACTTTATCTTTTCCATATCCTGGTAGACCAAGTCTGGTCCTAACAACTCCGCTTCACCAATTTTGAACTAACCAATCGGTGATCTACATCGGTGCCCATACAAAGCTTCGCATAGTGCCATCCCAATACTAGCATGGTAATTATTTTTGTAAGTAGACTCAATAAGGGGCAGGTGGTCATCCCAATTACCATTGAAATCAAGGACACATGCTTACTGAACTGAATGAATACATGATTACTGAACTGCTGAGATACTGAACTGAATGTCTACTGAACTAACTGAATACTAAGCTGACTGAATACTGGACTGGCATGAATATTATAACATGAGATCTGAATAGCGTATTTATCTGATCATCGGTCTGCGGATGAAAAGTTATGCTGAGGTTAACCCTGGTACCCAATCCTTTCTGAAATGATCTCCAGAAGTTTGCTGTGAACTAGGCACCATGATCTGAAATGATGGACGCTGGGTCCCATGAAGTCGGACGATTTCTCGAATAACAACTTGGCATAGTCTGGTGCTAAATCTATCGTCTTAATAGGCAAGAAGTGTGTCGACTTGGTAAGTCTTGTCCATAATCACCCAAATTGGGTCGTGCCTCCTAACTGAATGAGGTAGACCTGTTATAAAGTCCATATTTATCATCTCCCATTTCCAAACAGGAATATCTATATCTTGAGCCAAGCCGCTAAGCCTCTGGTGTTTGGCTTTCACTTGCAAACAATTTGAGGCACTTAGCCACAAACCCTGCCACATTCTTTTTCATATCGTTCCACCAATAAATCTCCTTAGGATCATGATACATTTTCGTGGGATCTGGGTGAATGAAATACTTGAAATTGTAAGCTTCTGACATAATCCTCTCTCTGAGCCCATCTACATCTGGAACGCATAATCTGCCTCAGTATCTCATAGTACCGCTATCTCCCTCTTGTTCAAAAGTTGAGGCTTTATGTTTGTGAATCCCCTCTTTCATCTGCAACAAGTATGAATCACCAAACTACTTCTCTCTAACCGATGACTAAGGAGGAATAAGCCATGTTCTCGGGCAACAACTCCGCCACTTCGAGTCCGAAAGTCGAATTCTAGCTCCTGATGTCGGTGAATTTCTTTCACTATAGTTCTCTTCGTCCGCCCAAATCATGAGCCGTACTTCCCATACTTGATTTCTTTCGAGATACTTCCTAAAATACCATAGTACTATTGTGTTTCAAGTCTTTGACCAAAGACCCGAAAGATTTGAGTCTTGTGCAATGGCACTACCCTTGTGACACATAACTGGGCATGATCTTATAGCTTTTCTGTGATCGCCTAATCGGTAATAATTGAATTTGACACAATTCGATCAACGATCATTCTACTCACTTTGGGTTTTTTCTAAATTGAGGCATATTCCTTATGGAGACTATCTCATTATGCCAACTTAACTTAACTGAACTGAGGTACTTCATATCTCATGCTAACCCTTCGGGTCTTCAATTATCTCACTGGACTTACTGGCTATTTATGCATCTCCCCCTTAGACCAAGGCTAACGTCTTATACTTGCAAATTCTTCTATTTTGTTGGGATCTAATTAACTTTCCTTATCTTCTGTAATTTCTTTGTAATCTACAACATTGACGACTTTTTTTTTTCTAACTCACTTCTGATTAACTGTTTATATGCATGGGGCCCTCACACATATAAAAGAGACCCCATTGGACATGGCTTCATATACTCCCTAAGACACTTGAACCTAGGGCTCTGATACCAAGCTTTGTCACGCCCCGAACCTGGGCCTGGAAGTAACACGACACCCGCCCGACCGACGTGACCGAGCGAACCAACTGGCCGGGCCGAATCAACATGTGATACCAAAACATAACTGACTTATAAAATAAAACTAACACATGTTGATTAACTGAAAGTCTGATTGAAATATCATAATGCCGAAATACGTAGACAATCTGAAATATCTGAAAGTAGCTAACATGGCTAAACCGAAACAACTAAACAACTGAGTATAACTGTCAACAAGACTAACATAACAAATATCTGACTGTCTGAACTATGTCTATGAAGCCTCTAAGAATACTGAATAATAGAGTTGTCTATAAACTGAAATAGCTGGATAGCTGACAACGCCCTGAAGGAATTTGGGGCTCACCAGTAGCTGATACGTGCACTCCTGAATAGCTAAGTCATCAACCTACTCCCAAGCAATAAAAGAGACATCAACACATTTGAATTGTACTGGTATGTAAAGCAACTGAAGCAATAAAATACTGGAACTGAAACTGAACTAAACAAGAAAGCAAGAAGCTGAAGTACTCCCTGTTCTGGATGAAGAATCACCTGTAAAACTATAAATATAACTGTGTCCTAGGGCCCAAATAATGTGCACAAAAACTGTGGCCTCAGGCCCAAGCAATACGTATGCATAAACTGTGGCCTAGTGGCCCAAAAAAACAGACATGTGTGTTTAACATTAACAATTTACAAGATCGAGGGTCAAGCTATGGTCGATAAGATGATAATCGTTTTCGATTATGGGACTCATGCAAATAACTCGGTTATACACCGACCGAGACTCATGTGATAACAACGCAAAAGTCTATAAAGATTACGTGTTGAGTTCATGATGTTCAAAGTGACAACCATGAACGAATTCTGTAACTGCAACCCTAGAAGATAACAGTTCGATATCATACCATGAAACTAAGGCTAAATTATATTCTGAGTCAAATTACTGACAATTATGAAGAATGAAACCTTATCAACTCGTAATGCCGAACTAAACTCTCTCTGCAAAAAACCCTAAACCTAGTCGAAATCGTAATATTTTCCAACCTTTTCACAGCGGCAATGGCCTTTCTCGTTAATCGGACAACCACCTATCAGGTCGTCCGTGCTAATACAACATCACCAACGTAACCTACTACCCTTTTACCGAACCAAACATATGCAACAACTCTTAATCCAACAACTTCTACTACTACGTACAATCCTACACCACCCATGAAAAAGGTCACATATTTGCATGGAGAGCCCATGGTAGTATGGGATGAAGAGGAGATTGAACGAAGATTATTAAGGAAAAACTACGATATGCTTTCGTTGGGAAGTTCTCATATGGATTGCCTGACGTGAAAGATTTGAGAACCTTAATCCCAAAACAAAGATGGATTAAAAGGAGAGTGCATTATCGGGTTGTTGAGCAATAGGTATATACTAATACGTGCTCCTTCTTTAGAAGATTACGTGACCTTTTTGTCCAAACTGCATATTATATTACGCAAGAACTATTCTGTTCCTATCCCATACATTCAAATGGATCCATGGTTTGATCCAGAGGAAGAAACGAAGATTGCAATTGCATTGATATCTTTCCTATCATTACCTCCAAATTATTTTGAAAAAGAAGTAGTTTTTTCACTAGCGTCTCATTGTTAGAAAGCCTGCTGTTGATATGGCCACAACACAAAACCGAATGTTGGCAAGGCCGAGAGGAAGGTAGAAGTCGACTTGCTTGAGAAATTTCCAAAAGAGAATCAATATAGGATGAAGAAGAAGAGTACTGGGGATATAGCAGAGTGGACAAATGGATAAAGATCAATTATGATTATGTCCCTAAGTACCGCAAAATCGCAAACTTCAAGGGCATAATGACAAGATCATATGCCATTCATCCGCATGTATCCTAAGGAGGAAGAACAAAGTTCGGATAAAGAACAGGAGGAAAATAGTAAGGAAGACTAAAGAAAGAAGAGGAATTGAAACAATGCAAAAAATAGCAGGTTTGAGGTTAATGTATACAATGGGCCAAATGCTGACACAATGAAAGGGAAGGAAGCAGTAGACATGGTGTAGGAAAATGCGAAAAAGTTAATGATAATGATGGATTTAAGGAGAAGAAGGAAAACAAAAGAATAAGAGGCACTTTCATAGAGGTAGATATGATGAAAACTCTTGGAAACCGAAGGAGAATCAAACTTTGCAAACTAATCAATATGCAAGACTACAGAACACAGATGAGGATATAATAGACTTGACTGATATGCAGAGTCTTGATAGAAGGATGGTAAGCAATTAACGACGCCTAATCGGGTGTTGTTACAAAGACAAGAAAATGTAAACACTAATGATAAGGTCAAGGAAAAGCAGATGGAAGAATCAAATCGTGGAGAGGATATTAGCAAAGGTCGTGCATTGAGAAGAACTTTGGTAAACAACTCAATGAAAAATGGGAGATTTTGTCTCAACAGGTGTCTAAGGTTAATCCAGGTACTCCAGTTAGAGAAGAGAAGGAACATAACTCAGAAGAAATTGGTGACACCTTACTCAACAAAAACTTGGAGAAAGATTTAGAAGAAGATAAATCAGGTGAAGTGTTGTAGGAGGATGCAGATCAAGATGAGACTCCTATATCGGATCAGGGATTAGAGGATAAAGAAGGAAAAGAAATCACAAGGCCACGAGTGACAATTACGCAATTTTGTGGAACCGGTAGAGAGTGCACATCATGGAAAACAAGATGAGGTATAAGCATAAGTTGATCATAATAGCCAAGAGAAGGAAGATTTGACCTTAACATTGATGATATAGTACAGAGACGATTTATCTCCTAGAAGTGTGCGAAATTGAAGCGCAACAAATAAGAAAAAACTGTCGGAAGTACTACTATTCCAAATGCATTTAAGTTTCAACAAGGAGGAGTAAGAACAAATCCAATAATTCTCAATGACAAACAAAGCTTTATTTTGGAATATTAGGTCGCTTAACACTCGAAATCTTTGAGAGGTTAATTGAACTAAAAGAAGACATCATTATTCTATCATAGGCCTAATGGAACCTTTTCAAGATCCTATTACTATTGACGAGTATAGAAGGAAGTTAGGCTATCAGAATTGCAAGGTGAATTGTTCAGGAAAGATTTGGATCTTTTGGATAGATGAATGGCTTGGTGTAGTTATCTCTGAATCAGAACAACAAGTTACTCTGCAACTAACTCATTCATCCTTGAATCAAACAAGGCTTGTCGTAGTTTATGCTAAATGTGATAGAGAGAGAGAGAGGGAAGAGTTGTGGGAATCTATGGTGGAGTTAGCAAATCAACATGACCTTCCTGGATAATAGGAGGGGATTTTAATGTCATAGTCTCGGTTAGGAGAAACAAGGTGTGTCTTCCAATCTCATCCAATGAGACATCGATTTTTCTAACTCGTATACAAAGTTAGGTTTGATTGATATAGGATTCTCTCGGAAGAAAATTCACCCGGTGGAATGGGAGGACCGAAGAAGATTGCATATTCAAAAGATAGATAGAATTTTGTGAGTCGGCAAGTGCTTGACATCATGCCATCCACGAAGAAGTGACTCATATGATTAGACATGGTTCTGATCATGCACAATTACATCTTGAGTGTAACAGCAATGCACATTATATTGTCAAATCTTTTAAGTTTCTTAACTTCTGGACAAATCATCATACATTTACGGAGGTGGTAAAGGAGAACTGGACTGCTGATTTCTGTGGAAATCCATTTTATGTATTTCACTAGAAGCTAAAGAAATTTAAAAGAGCGCTGGTTCAATGGAGCAGGAACACTTATGGGAATATATTTCAGCAGATTGCAACTATTGAAGATACTATAAAAGTGAAGGAGTTGCAGTTTGAAACTAATGCTTCAAGGAAGAATAGAATGCCGCTACATCAAGCACATGCTGAATTAACTAGATTTTTACACTTGGAGGAAGAGTATTGGAAGCAGAAAGCTAGTAGGAAATGGTTCAATGATAAGGACAGAAATACTAAACTCTTTCATTCATATGTGAGGGGCAGGATGAATAAATTAACCTTGAAAAGAATAAAAGATCCAAATGGTACATGGCTGGAAAATGAAGCAGATATTGGGTATGAGGCAATCAGGTTCTTTGAGTCACAGTTTTGTGAAGAAAACTCTGGAGGGGATTATGCATTGCTGAAAAACATTCCTAAGCTGATAACTGAAGAACAACAAAAGAGTACGGAGGAGTTTCCATCTGAAAGTAAAGTAAAGGAAGTCAGATTATCACTCAACGGGGATAGTGCTAATGGGCCCGATAGATTCATAGACATTTCTATTAGAGGTGTTGGGAGATTGTCAAGATGGATGTGCTTCAAATGGTTAGAGCATTATTTTGTGGTTCTGAGATACCACAATTCATCACACATACTAACCTGGTTTTATCGCCAAAGAAGGAGGTGATTAATAATTTCAGTGATATGAGACCTATCAGTCTCAACTCCTTCTCCAATAAGATACTGTCAAAAGTGCTGCAAAATAGATTGACTAAGGTTCTTCCTAGTATTATCTCTTATAATCGGACATGATTTGTGAACGGAATGAGCATTTGCGTAAAAGTGTATTACCGGCACAGAGATCATTAAAGATATCAATTTGAGAGCTAAACATACTAATGTGGTGATAAAATTAGACATGGCAAAGGCATATGATAGGCTCTCTTGGATATTTTTGACTAAAGTTCTAAGACAGTTTGGATTTGGAAAAGTTACCATTGATTTGGTATGGAGATTGTCACAAACAACCGGTATTCGCATTGATCAACGGCTAAAGGCATGACTTTTTCACATCAAGTAGGGGGGTAAAGCAAGGTGATCCACTTTCTCCCATACTGTTCATTTCGGCAGTAGAAGTCTTAACAAGGAGTCCGAATAAGCTACATGAGAAGCCAAGTTTCATAGGCTATGGAATGCCAAAATGGAGTCCTCAAATCAATCATCTACCATATGCTGATGATACAATCTATTATGTTCTGTGGATGGATATTCAGTAAAGAAAATGATGAAAAGTTGAGGAAGTATGAGAAGGCATTAGACAACTGTCAATAATGATAAAAGTATTACTATACTCATCACAAGTATCTGCCAGAGTTAATAACAAGATCAAAAGACATACTAATATGAGAAATGAATCCTTTTCTTTCATATATTTAGGATGTCCAGTGTTTTGTGGAAGAAGGAAGATGATATATTATGAGGATTTGATCAAAAAAGTGATGAAGCAGGATTCTCGTCCGGCAAAACAGCATCGTTATCTTTTTGGAGGTAGATATGTGCTGGTTAATCAGATGTTACAAACCATGCCTGTATATTTACTATCAGCCATGAATCCTCCTTCTGGGGTGATAACGCAACTTCACAAGATATTTGCAAAATTCTTTTGGAGCAATACTGTGTGGGTGAAAAGCAAGCACTGGGTGGCATGGGACAAGTTATGTCTACCAAAGGATGAAGGAGGGATTGGTCTTAGATCATTAACTGATATATCCAATGCACTATTTGCTAAGTTGTGGTGGAATTTCAGATGTGGAAGAAGCTTATGGAGTAGCTACATGTTTAACAAATATCGCAAGAAATGGCATTCTACTATGGCAAAGATAGAGGAGGTTCTCACAAGAAGATGGTGATCCTAAGAGATGCGCTTGAGCCATAGATATTTTGGTATTTGCGAAATGGAACTTCAAGCTTTTGGTATGAATTGACAAGGCTTGGGGCACTATATTATATCATTCTGATGTTGCTAGAGAAGAAGAGATAGAGGTTAGACAGTTTGTGAAGAATGGTGAATGGAATATGGAACTATTAACAGATACTCTATATCAAGAATTAGCTCAAGATATCAAGGATAATATCAAAGTTCCGTATGGAGAAGAAGATGATGAACCATGTTGGATGTTGGAAACAAGTGGAAAATTCTCGCTTAAATCTCGCATGGGAATTTTTTGGCATAGAGAGAGCAAACAAACTAGCTATAGGTTCATGTGGGAGAAAGTGGTTGCCAATAAAAGATAAGTTTTTTCATGTGAAAGGGAGAATCTCTACGATAATATATTGAAAATAATGATGATCAATATACCATCAAGATGTCAGTGTTGTGAGAAGCATAAGGAGGAAACTGTAGGTCACTTATTTCTAACTTCTTTCATAGCTGTCAAGTTATGGAAGTTTTTTGCTTCTTGTGCAGGTATCCTCACAGATGGAGTTGGTCGACATCAAATGATCATGGCATGGTGGACTGCTGAGACAAAACCAAAATTGCAACCTATTTATAGAGCAATGCCAGCAGTGATCATGTAGTCATTCACTGTGGTCAATATGGAAGAGAAAAAATTCCATTAACCATGGAGGATCAGTTACTTTCACTACAAAAAAAACTGGTTTTAGCGACGGACGAAATCCGTTGCTAAACCACCCAAATCCGTCGCTAAAGTCGTTTAGCGACAGATTAGCGACGGAATTTCGTCTGTCGCTAAAACGCTCGTAGCTAAGCTTTTAGCGACGAAATTTTGGCATCCGTCGCTACATTTAGCAACAGATTAGCGACAAAGAATTCCGTCGCAACCTTAGCGACGAACATTTCCGTAGCTAACACATATAAAATCCGTCAACATTTGGTTGTTGGTTTCGTCGAGAGATATATTAGCTACGGAATTTCCGTCGCTATTCCGTCGCAATTTATATAATATTATTTCTAAAATACTATATTTATTACATATTTAGCTACGGCAAAAACCATCGCTATTTTTCGCTTATATATTCTTATATATTATCCGAAATCCTTGTAGAACATATTAAATGAAAGTAGTAATTCAACAAACATTACAAGAACCCGATTTCATATAAATAATTTGAAGATTAACAATCGATTCAAAATTACATAAATCCTAAAGCATCAACAACGTTCATAATTGTTGTTTAACTAATAGAATAGAGCCTGAAAGACAAAGCTAACTAATGTGGTGTTGGAGAGTGATGTTCATCGGGATCGAAAGTAGGACCCAAGGACATAAACGCTTATCTTCATCTCTCCTCCCACGGTCTCGTAATATATCCAAGTTGCAACGTCCATCTACTCCTATTGAGATCACTGTTACTCTAATAATTCATGAGCTATATCCTGTAAATAAAAGAAAATGAAAACCTTAAAAAAATAAAAATTGGACATTCAATTTATCCAACAAAAAAGATATGAATATGTCATCTATAAGGGTCAATAAGATCACATACTATTTTATTGCCAAAAAAAAAAAAGATCACAGAATATTTACTTCGTGCACAATCCGAGATCGATCACCATGTACAAAAAGATTTTCCACCATAGCTATGTATATAAATATGCAAATGTATCAGAGTTCGCCGGACCGAACAAAATTTGTATAAGCAATTAATTTGGTATCATAAAATTTGAGTCTACTACTGATTATTTTTTGTCTTAGTACTCTTCCATCTATGGCCATGCATTATGTCAAGAAATACACTTTAGAGTTTAGATTGGAAGATTTAAACAAAAGTACAAGCACTGGAAACCCAAAGGACCAAACAAAAAAACTTTTTACTAGTCTTTACCCTTCTTAGCGATGAAGTCTTACAGCGTAAGCACAGAACTTAATATATTTAGAGAAAATCACACGCTACAGAGCATGGAAAATGTAATAAATTATTCAAACTTTCTTTTAATAATCTCTAAGCAAATCAAGCAGGTTCAACAAAAATTTGAAGAACAAAGCATTAGAATTATTCCCCAAAGTTATAGCGGTGGACTGTGGTAGTTAATTAAACAAGCATTAGAAGTTCGTGAAAAGCAATGTGGACATCGCATTCAGCAAAGTGTCAAAGGTCTAAGTAACGCTAGAAGCTTTGACCCTCCCTTACATTTTCACACCTACAAGTACATGCTCAAGCAAAATGTACTGCTTCTTTTATTCTCAAATTATAAGAGACTTTGAAATATATGTCATACTTGTCATTTGAAGCACCTAATTACTTCAGATTCCATTTTAAACAGAAATAATGAAATTAATACATTGTATCTTCTAAAATACATCATCTTAACTAAAGGACAGCCTGTCTGTTACAAAAGACTTTGTTTCGCTGGTATTGGAGCTCTAAATTGTCGAAGCAGAACTCATTCAACACTATCAAAAAGTTAGATATGTATTTGATTAAAAGTAAAGTTGAGATGTATTACCTGAACTGTTAAGCAATGTAATTTCAAATTCATACTTCAATAACAGCCATCAACATAAAAGTAACTCTAGAACACCCCCACAAAGCTCATTGTTTCCAACAATTGAAACCTCGCTGCCAATAGCAAATCAATTTTTAGCATCAATTCAAATTTTTTAACAAAGACACACACATATACTTGACTATGTTTGGTGAGAAAGATCTTTCAGAATAATGGGACTATAAACCAACAAACATAAGAAGCTACCGATAGTGACAGAGCAGCCCGTGTGAGTCCAAGTGGCTTCTTCACTCCTACCACCACAACGTGTTTTTGAAATTATTTCCGACTTTTCAACACACTTAGGATCTTCTCAAAGACATGTTTACTTGTCATCTTCCTTTTCTGTGAACTAAATGCAGCAAATCTCTTCGACGTGCAGTATTTTCTATTTGAAAATTATATTAAGTTCTTAAATAGTTCTTAAATGAGGTCTTGTGCAAATAATAGGACTTGAGTTCAAGAAACAAAATGACATTACCATAGCTTCTTCTATCTTCTTGCTTGTTGTTTATCAAAATATGAATATATTCGTTTACTTAGAAGATTAAGCATATGCCTTAGTTTCTAGTCTCTAGACCATGAGAATGCTCAAACATAGAAATTACAGATCACATAAATCAATGCCAAAAGATGTGCAATATATCTAATCTAGACTTCAAAGTGAAAGAGGAGACTAATTAACTTGACTATGAGCACACAATTGCCAAGAAAACAACATGGTCAAGTGTAACTAAATGGCATATTCCTGCGGTTTCATCACTGATTTAGTCACAACATATATCACAGTGCAGGTAAAAGATCCAAATAATGCCCTCATCACCAGTCGCTACACTATCATATGGTACGACTTCAGACACTCACAGGTGTTTACCTAAAACAATCCCAAACATGCACATGATTTAGTTCGCAACACATAAAAACAATCTTGATTCCAGGGATCGATATTTTCAGTGGACCCATCATTCAAACAGTTGTGGGCGTAAAATCTTAGCAATTTAATATGTAACTGTAAATGTATTGCACCCTCCCAAATTCAATGGGAAATATAGCTAACAGGTGCACAGTGATTCAAACAATACTCAGACAAGTAAGAAGGATAAGAATTGCACTACATAACATAGACCACAAAGGATAAGTTCACCAATTCAGCTCTAGGGAAAACTGAGAAGGATCTGAGAGAGAGAAAATAATGAGAAGAGAGGGGAAAGGATCTTACCTGGTAGTCTTCTATGATTTGAGAAGGAGAGGGATGGCCAAAGCTGGACAGGGGTGTGGAGTGATTTATTCTTCTTCTAGTTTGTGTGATTCAGTAGCAGAATTCCCATGAAGCACTAAATAATGCAATTTTCAAGTTCTAACCAACAACAAATCAATGTCTAATGCCAAAAGTTTACAGCAGTAACTCAAATTTATCTTAGAAGCTTGCAGCTACTTTCCAATTTTAATAAACTTAAGATCTTATTGTCCTTCAAGGGTCCTAGCTAGAGTAATATTTTGTATATTAAGAAGCTCTAATTTGTTAAAGTACAACATACCTCTGATATCTAATGTTTGAACCACTCACTGAAAGATTAATGACTTCTGTCACCACTCATGCAATTTCGCCCAGAACATGCAAAACAGGAGAAATTTATCCACACCGGTTATGAAACTAGAATTAATACCCCCTCAGCCATCCATACTCTTGTACATCCAACCACGTTCTAGATTATCCATGTTTCTATGTTGTGCTGAAATAAACAATAAAATTAGAGTTCTTTTCTTTTAATAAGTAAGACAATCAAAGTGTTTTCTAAAGGGAAGAACAAGTTGAGTTTAAAAAGAAGACTTTAAAGTTTCAAATCACACAATGCCTAATCGGAATCTTTACCAGTTAAATTAGGTACAAACAAGAAAGGAAGAAATTCAAAAGGCAAGCTAAAACTATATATCTGAATGACTCAAAGTAAACTATGGGGCAGTTAAATTACACTTACTATATGAATGAAATTCCTATTTTCTTGAATAAACATCAAGAGCCAGCTTCTATATTTCTAATATTCTTCTAAGAATATACCAATCAATAATACAAAAAACTACTACCCGCAGGTCAAAAAACTAGAATCACAAACCCTGACATGAACTACTGACGACATTGTTGATTCAATGAACACTTTTCACTGTCAAAATTCTTTTAACTTTATCAGGCTACACAACGTCTTCTTTCTAAACTTAACCTGTCCAAATGAGCATAATCGTGAAATGTTTAGCTACAGATTAACTTCCAATCTAGGTTTATGTAAGCATAAAACAGAAAGGTGCATACAAATAACACATTATATAAACATATACATGTGTGAATCTCCCAAAAGATTTTTCGAGGGAGTACTTCCACAGCTTCCCACACAAGAAAACACGAAAGAGAATTTCTTTTCTCTCAAAAAAATTGTTGATAATTAAAGAACACATTTGCTTAGACAAATATAACGAGCTTCTTTTCCCTAATTAGACAACAAAGTCCTGAGAAATATACAATACCTGAAACGGATGAGCTGCCGGAGGGGAGAACTGCCGGAGAAGGCGAAGTGTCGGAGAGGACGAACTGTAGGAGAGAGGCGAACTGCCCTAGTATGAAAAGAGGCGAGAGAAGGTCGTATCTTTCAGACTTTGTTATTTCTGTTGTGCCCTAGAATAAGCTCTTAAAAGGTACTAGGAATAACTTTGGAATTTAATTTTATAAAATATTAACGACGGGATTTTTCCGTAGCAACTGATCTAAATGTTTTGATGACTAAAATATGACTGTCTACGGATATTCCGTTGCTAATTCCGTCGCTACATTTTACTAAATTTTGTTGCCCGCGCCCTTTGTTGCTAATTTTGTAGCTAAAATGGAGGCGTGTAAAATTAGCAACGGATTTGAATTTTCGTCGCTAATCCGGCGCTATGTTAGATGCCAAAATTGTGTATTTGCTTTTTTGGGCTACATAATTACAATTTGGTCGCTAATCTAGTCGTTATCTAGAAATCGGCTTGTAGCTAATATCCGTCTAAACCCAATTTTTTTTGTAGTGTTTCTACTGCATCAAACAACAAGTACAACACATCATACACCAATCGAAGAAAAGAGATTCATGATGACGGCAGAATTTATCTATTGATTGGGAAAATATGCATCAACAACTTAGTAGATATAAACCAAAAGTTTATTATGCTAAGGTGTTGTGAAGAATGCCACCTTCAGGGAGATTAAAATGTAATACAGATGGGGCATGCCGAGGCAATCATGGGATCAGTTCATATGGATTCGCATCGTGATAAGAAATGAGATTTGGCTTGGCGAAAGCACAACAAATGGAATAGCAACAAACATGGAAGCTAAAGTTGAGGCCATAAAATAGGCACTGAAGTACTGTAAAGAACGCAACATTCAATAGGTTTCAACTTGAGACTGATTCACTTGTCCTCCAAAATATCTTACAAGGTTCATGGATCACTCCATGGGAACTGAGAAATCGTATGAAGAGATCAAACAGACACGAGAACAAGACAAAGATCAATCATGTTTTTAGGGAAGGCAATGTTGCGTACTTTCTAGAAACTCAAGCTTTGATTTTTCGTAGATCAAAGTACATGACTTTATACTTATACCATCGTAAGGAAGAAGAATTCTCAACATGGACAAATCACAACTTCCTCAATCGAGGATTAGAACAAAGGAGATTCAAGAAAATGGACAATCAACAATGATGCTACAAAGGGTAACACATGGTGTTTTCTGAGGGACAACCATCAAAGGGTATAT
>NW_026715273.1:0-38473 GCF_029784015.1 Lycium ferocissimum | reverse complement strand
GCTACACTTCATCCTCCATACTTTCATGAATTTTATTCATTTTCACACTCCACAACATCCACAAATCTTATCAAATTACATCACATAAAATTGGTTCGTCATGCTTACATCAACAACATATACTCACGGCTACAACTTCCAACATACAACCTTTCATGATTTTCCATCCATTTCCATGCACCATAACACGTTCAACACATCCATAAAACATGTAAAGAAGGATTAAATCTTACCTTTCCATCAACTCCTCCCACGGCTAGCTTTTATGAAACACGACAACGGGCGGTTTTCTTGTTCTAACAACCACTCCACGTTAACGAGAACCTTCCAATTAGTAGGAAACCTAGAAGAAAATATTTTTCCATGATCAATTTTTGACCTTGAATTTTTCTCCTCCTTAGCAGTTTTCTCCTTCTTCATCTTTCTCCATGTTTCTTGATTTTTCTAGGAGATGAAGAATGATGAAAATGATCCCTTGTCATCCTTTAATAACATGTAATAAGATCCCATGTGGCCATGGCCCACATCACATGTGGCCGGCCACTTATGGAAATTTTCATATAATGGCCAACTTTCCATAATTCATTTTTAGTCCCAAATTCTTCCAACTTTCATTCTCTAAATTTTCCTTATTCCAATCTTACCCTGAACACTCCATACCAACAAAAGATGAATATGCAACTTATGCATTGAAACAAAAAAAAAAAACAATCGACAAAAACCAAAAATTAAAAGTCTTGTCCATAACTCGTCGCAACCAACTTAGAATATTCCAACGTACGAAGTACGGGGTATAACAACTGACATATTATATACGTGACTCTGTCTGCAAAGCCTCTAACATAAATCAAGATACCATAACATAGATACTCTGACTCGGAAACACTCTGGGAGGAAATGGAGCTCGCCAATCCAGGTGGAACATCTTCTACTAATATCCTCTACTCATTTGTATACACCTGCGTGGCATGAAACGCAGCATCCACAAGAAGGGACGTCAGTACGAATAATGTACTGAGTATGTAAAGTATGAAATACAGTAAACAGGATCATACTTGTTATAGCCCGTACTTCGTACGTTCGGATGCTGCGAGACAATGGCGAGAAGATTAAGGACAAGACTATGTCCTAAAATAATTTTAGGGTGCGAGTTGTTAGGAATATTAATTGTGGACAATGATAGTATGGAAAATATTGAGAAAGGCTAAGGGAGAAAAAGGAAATTCGCAAAGTGGCACCATGGTAATTTTGTGGAAAGCTAGGGTAGAATGGGAATTTCACAAAATTCAAGAAAAGGCCATATGGCCGTGTAGTGTGTGTGGTGTATGCCATATTATAATTAATAAGGGTAATTGTGCATGTGCATGGATGAAGCTTGTAAGAGAAGGAAGTTGGTCATCTTTGCTCATTTTTTAAGAAAATTCAAGAAAATGGAAGAAAAGTCTAGAAAAGAAGGAAGGGAGACAAGTGACTAAACTTGAAGGACTTAATTATAAATATGTAAAGATGGTGGAATACATGTATATATATATGACTTATTAGTCATAATTCTCATGAAAACTCTAGAGATTTTGGAGAGAAAGAAAGAAAGAAAGGAAAAAAAAAATAAGAAAGAAGAAAGAAGGAGAGTTCGGCCAACAAGGGCCAAGGGGAGTGAAGGAAAAATATTTTTTTCTTCTATTATTTCCACTAAATGGAAGGTTCTCTTTAACATGGAAGGGTTGTTGGAACAAGGAAACCAATTATTCTTGCAATTTCTAACTCTAGCCGAGAGTTGAAGAATAAGGAAAGAGGTAAGGTTCAATCTCCCTCCTTGTGTTATGGATGCTTGGTACATGTTGTAATGTGTAGAAGGGAATGAAAAACATAAAATTTTGCATGTTGAAGGTGTGGCCGTGTAGGTTCTTGCATGATATGGAAGTGATGAATCAATTCTTATGTAGTATTTTAATTGTTGTTGTTATGTATTTTATGATGAAATGAATGAAAAGCATGAAAAAATAGAAGTTGTGGAGGTAGCTAGTGTATGCATTGTGTTGGCTATGGGTGTGAGTTGTGTGTATGGAAAAGAATGAATAAATTCTATATAGCATGTTGTTGTTGTTGTGATGTATAGAAAATGGATGAAAAATGCATGAACATATGTATGTAGTATGTTGGCCGAATGGTTTAGGAAGTGGAAGGATTGTTTTAGAAGCTTATGTTAATCGAATATAATGTTCTTGCATGTATGGAAGACAATGATGTTATTATGGTGTTGTTAGAATATAAATTATAAGGTTGTTATTGTTTTTATTGGAGTTGGAAAGTCTTGAAGAAGGTAGTATGTTGATTGAAATTGTTAGCATGATTGGTGGCATTGTCGTTGATAGTTTGGCCGGGTTGTATTCCCGGGATTGTTGTTGATTGAAATCGGCCAAGTTAAACTTGGTGGCATGATATATTTACAGGGGAAATGCTGCCAAAATTTTGGTAGCCAAGGGTTATTTTAAGAATCCAATTCAAAATGCACTAATTAAGTTTTGGTAAACATGACCAAATTGTAGATTTTGGCGAATTTGCAACTTGGATTTGGAGTAAAGCGAGGAGCGGAAAGAGGTATGTAAGACTTCACTTCCCTTCTTTGGCATGTCTTAGACGTAGTGTCCTTGAACACGGGTCTCGGGGATAATTCCTTTCTTAGAAAACCGAAATCGAAATTAGTTACTATTCATTCAGTAGAATTGAACTAGAAATCGTGTGAAATGTTGAAAAAGTTTCCTAAACACCTAGAACTTGCATGAACAACACCCGACTATCCTAAAACTCTCTTAAGTAACGTCACGAAACGTATGATGCGTCAATTGTGTACGCCACCTCATTTGACCCGAGGTGGGCCATTGTCCCAGATTTTCTACAAGTGCTCGTCTACCAACCGACAAATGTTGCAAGCATGTTCTAAGGGGAATATTTCCATGATGAAAGTGATAACGATGATGTAAAGAAAGGAACATGTCTATGATAAGCATAACAAGGACGACTCCATGACTATGAGCCTTAAGTCAAGAATCCAATGCGGGTATGAGAGTGATAAACTAATCCTTGATCTTCGATTCTACCCTTTAGCTATGGTATTATTTTCTAAAGGTTCCAAAGTCTACAAATAAACGCATATGATGTCCATGATCTCATTCCATGTTTTCTTTAATGATACGCAATGTCCGTTGATAGTCTCGCCTTAAAATACTCGTTCATGAGAGTGAGACAAAGCGATCCCGGTTAATCCATAATGTAATCGGAGGTCACCGACCTTACGTCACTCCGATAGACACATGACCTTCCTTGGGCTCCCATGTATGTCTGTTTATATGATAATGTATATGATATATGATATTGATGAATGTACATGTATATGTGGGGAATGGGGAGGGCAACCGTGTCCACCCGATTCGGCTTATCATCCCGACGCGGATGCCGGACGCGGGATGTGGGAGAGCGTACGCGCGTCTGTCTATGTGATATATATATATAATATGGTATACTTGGGTCCCGTTGGGGAGGGGAGAGGGAGAGCCGATGAATTCGGCATCTGTAAATGCGAATAAAAAGTACCGTTTTCCGAAAGACGTCTGTATTCTATGTACAAAGATAAGAAACGAAATAAGTGTTCGGAAAAAAAGAAAAAGAAAAAGCTAGGCATGCATGGCCTCCGCCCTGAGTGGCGCTCACATGTACAGGTTACTCCTTTATCCTGTGATACGGTCTATGTTCCCATACAGTTATTACTCTGCGCAGGTTACAGTCTTACACGTGATATGTTCCCTATGTACAGAATACTCTCCTCACATGATATGTTCTACAGCTCTTACTATGTTACTACTGTTCACGTCTTACATACTCAGTACATTGCTCGTACTGACCCCTCTTCTTCGGGGTCGTTGTTTCATGCCGCGCGGTACACCCGTACGGATTGAAATTAATATAAGAGATGTTCCAAAGTTGGCAAGCTCCATTTGGCCCGGAGTGTAGCCGAGTCGAGTACACGTGCCGTGATTTCTCGATTACGCTAGAGACTTTACGGACGAGTCGTGGGTACCGTGTCGATCGTCGCGGGCTTCAGAGGCCAATATGTCAGCTTGTATTATGATATAAGTTTTATACAGTTACAAATTCGATTTGCTCGGAAAGCAGCAAAAAGAATATTTTTAGTAAGCTTTGTTATGTGTGTTTGACTTAGAGAAACAAAAAAAAATTTACGACGGAATAAGAGTCGGAGGGTTCGCTCGCCCCGTGTAAGGGTCGGGTGCCCATCATACCCCGATCAAGATTGGGGTGTGACAAAGTGGTATCGAGCAGGTCGGTCCAAGGGTTGTCTGCAAAGTCGTGTCCTGGAGAGTCTCATTTATGGGTGTGAAGCCGGCCACATTTTCTAACAGGAGGCTGCGGGGCATTTAGGAAATGTTGACCTTCTTTCTGTCTTAGATCGTGCGATAGAGCCAAGTCATAGGAAGAAGAAATTCCTTATATAAGCCTCCCGTACGATGAAAGAAGCGGCGAAAGAGAATACCGCGAATAAGAAAAACATGAGACGTGTTGGAAAGGTTATGGGTCCGGCATGGCGGCGAAGCTGTGATCGCTACCCTCGAGGATCCGGAAGCCCAGGATAGGAGGTAGCCATACATACAGGCGGGAGGTGAATGCTGGGGGTCGAAAAGGGCAAAATAGTAATTGAAGAGAAAAGGACGTGTTACGAAAATGCCTCGGAAGCTGTAAGACTTCGATTTGCCCCAGAGCATGTAATAAAGGTCATGTGAGGAAGCGGACGCAAAAATATCAGCGTTAAGGCATCAAATTTCAGCAAAGTTTCAAGGTTAAGCGTGCTCAGGTGGGAGCAATTCCATGATGGGTGACCCCCTGGGAAGTTTACGAGAAATTCTATAAATTGAGACATAAGAGACAAATGAAGAGTCAGTAATCTAAGGAAAACTAGGATATACAGAATGGTTGGGGACTATAAGAAGATGCGTAAGACGGGACAGACTACCTCGGTGAAGGGACAGGAGGCACTTCACAGCCCTAGAATTAGGATAGGCTTGAACAGTAGTTGGAGGTATTCTGCGGGTTAGTTGCTGGTAAAAATATACATGTATATATGGACGCGTATGGTATTCCGCGTATGGTTGTATCGGAGGATATGTGAGTCCCAACAACCGAAGCTACGGTATAAAAAGCATCAACCAAGTAAGGATACCGAAGTTTGAGTAAGAACTCAAAGTAGGCGTGTGGAAAGGGATAGAGTGCGGTAAAAGGAAACCGGAGAGAAGGAATATAGAGGAATGGATATGTGGCAACACGAATATAGTTAAAGGTCCGACGAACAAGGATAGGAGGAGTAAAAATAGTAAGGATATTGTGCTAAGGACAAAGGTAGCAGAACACTGAGAGATATGGACACACGGCCGCAACACAAATACGCAGTTAAGGAAAGATTACGAACAAGCGAACTAAGGAAATGAAAGGACGAATGGTGGAAGAAAATGTGGACGAAAGGATGACATAAATGGAGGGTAAAAGAAAACTTAGGATAAGAAGTTTCCGAGATGTCCAATACGAGTTAGAAGGAAGATGAGAGGCAAGGTATAGACAGAGACTTTATAGAAGGACTGTTGGTATAAGGAGCCCCTTAAAGGGGGGGAGATCATATTAGAAAGGGATCACCATATTTTCAAAGAACCAGAAGGAGAGACACGAAGAAGGAACTCATAAAAGGCCAAATGGTTTCATTACGACAATAAGAGACGGCGTAAAGGAAGGAGCGAGTTATAAAAGGAACCCTCCCCGAGTATAGTGACGCCCATAGGTCGGAACATTCGAGGACGAATGTTCTAAAGGGGGGAGGATGTTATAGCCCGTACTTCGTACGTTCGGATGCTGCGAGACAATGGCGAGAAGATTAAGGACAAGACTATGTCCTAAAATAATTTTAGGGTGCGAGTTGTTAGGAATATTAATTGTGGACAATGATAGTATGGAAAATATTGAGAAAGGCTAAGGGAGAAAAAGGAAATTCGCAAAGTGGCACCATGGTAATTTTGTGGAAAGCTAGGGGTAGAATGGGAATTTCACAAAATTCAAGAAAAGGCCATATGGCCGTGTAGTGTGTGTGGTGTATGCCATATTTTAATTAATAAGGGTAATTGTGCATGTGCATGGATGAAGCTTGTAAGAGAAGGAAGTTGGTCATCTTTGCTCATTTTTTAAGAAAATGGAAGAAAAGTCTAGAAAAGAAGGAAGGGAGACAAGTGACTAAACTTTAAGGACTTAATTATAAATATGTAAAGATGGTGGAATACATGTATATATATATTACTTATTAGTCATAATTCTCATGAAAACTCTAGAGATTTTGGAGAGAAAGAAAGAAAGAAAGGGAAAAAAAAATAAGAAAGAAGAAAGAAGGAGAGTTCGGCCAACAAGGGCCAAGGGGGAGTGAAGGAAAAATATTTTTTTCTTCTATTATTTCCACTAAATGGAAGGTTATCTTTAACATGGAAGGGTTGTTGGAACAAGCAAACCAATTATTCTTGCAATTTCTAACTCTAGCCGAGAGTTGAAGAATAAGGAAAGAGGTAAGGTTCAATCTCCCTCCTTGTGTTATGGATGCTTGGTACATGTTGTAATGTGTAGAAGGGAATGAAAAACATAAAATTTTGCATGTTGAAGGTGTGGCCGTGTAGGTTCTTGCATGATATGGAAGTGATGAATCAATTCTTATGTAGTATTTTAATTGTTGTTGTTATGTATTTTATGATGAAATGAATGAAAAGCATGAAAAAATAGAAGTTGTGGAGGTAGCCGTGTATGCATTGTGTTGGCCGTGGGTGTGAGTTGTGTGTATGGAAAAGAATGAATAAATTCTATATAGCATGTTGTTGTTGTTGTGATGTATAGAAAATGGATGAAAAATGCATGAACATATGTATGTAGTATGTTGGCCGAATGGTTTAGGAAGTGGAAGGATTGTTTTAGAAGCTTATGTTAATCGAATATAATGTTCTTGCATGTATGGAAGACAATGATGTTATTATGGTGTTGTTAGAATATAAATTATAAGGTTGTTATTGTTTTTATTGGAGTTGGAAAGTCTTGAAGAAGGTAGTATGTTGATTGAAATTGTTAGCATGATTGGTGGCATTGTCGTTGATAGTTTGGCCGGGTTGTATTCCCGATTGTTGTTGATTGAAATCGGCCAAGTTAAACTTGGTGGCATGATATATTTACAGGGGAAATGCTGCCGAAATTTTGGTAGCCAAGGGTTATTTTAAGAATCCAATTCAAAATGCACTAATTAAGTTTTGGTAAACATGACCAAATTGTAGATTTTGGCGAATTTGCAACTTGGATTTGGAGTAGCAGGAGGAGCGGAAAGAGGTATGTAAGACTTCACTTCCCTTCTTTGGCATGTCTTAGACGTAGTGTCCTTGAACACGGGTCTCGGGGATAATTCCTTTCTTAGAAAACCGAAATCGAAATTAGTTACTATTCATTCGGTAGAATTGAACTAGAAATCGTGTGAAATGTTGAAAAAGTTTCCTAAACACCTAGAACTTGCATGAACAACACCCGACTATCCTAAAACTCTCTTAAGTAACGTCACGAAACGTATGATGCGTCAATTGTGTACGCCGCCTCATTTGACCCGAGGTGGGCCCATTGTCCCCGGATTTTCTACAAGTGCTCTGTCTACCAACCGACAAATGTTGCAACTGTTCTAAGGGGAATATTTCCATGATGAAAGTGATAACGATGATGTAAAGAAAGGAACATGTCTATGATAAGCATAACAAGGACGACTCCATGACTATGAGCCTTAAGTCAAGAATCCAATGCGGGTATGAGAGTGATAAACTAATCCTTGATCTTCGATTCTACCCTTTAGCTATGGTATTATTTTCTAAAGGTTCCAAAGTCTAAAAATAAACGCATATGATGTCCATGATCTCATTCCATGTTTTCTTTAATGATACCTGTCCGTTGATAGTCTCGCCTTAAAATACTCGTTCCTTCAAGGTGAGACAAAGCGATCCCGGTTAATCCATAATGTAATCGGAGGTCACCGACCTTACGTCACTCCGATAGACACATGACCTTCCTTGGGCTCCCATGCATGCTGTTTATATGATAATGTATATGATACATGATATTGATGAATGTACATGTATATGTGGGGAATGGGGAGGGCAACTGTGTCCACCTGATTCAGCTGGCTTATCATCCCGGACGCGGGATGCCCGGACGCGGGATATGGGAGAGCCGTACGCGGCGTCTGTTTATGTGATATATATATATATATATATGGTATACTTGGGTCACTGTTGGGGAGGGGGGGTGGGAGAGCCGATGAATTCGGCGTACGTAAATGCGAATAAAAAGTACCGTTTTCCGAAAGACGTCTGTATTCTATGTACAAAGATAAGAAACGGCGTGTTCGAAAAAAAGAAAAGAAAAAGCTAGGCATGCGTGGCCTCCGCCCCGAGTGGCGCTCACATGTACAGGTTACTCCTTTATCCTGTGATACAGTCTATGTTCCCATACAGTTATTACTCTGCGCAGGTTACAGTCTTACACGTGATATGTTCCCTATGTACATAATACTCTCCTCACATGATATGTTCTCTGCCTCTTACTATGTTACTCTACGTTCACGTCTTACATACTCGGACATTGCTCGTGCCGACCCCTCTTCTTCGGGGCTGCGTTTCGTGCCGCGCGAGTACACCGCACGGATTGAAATTAATATAAGAGATGTTCCAGCGAAGTTGGCAAGCTCCATTTGGCCTGGAGTGTAGCCGAGTCAGAGTACACGTGCCAGGATTTCTGATTACAGTTAGAGACTTTGCAGACAGAGTCGTGGGTACCAGAAGTCAGTCTGTCAGTGGCTTCATAGGCCAATATGTCAGCTTGTATTATGATATAAGTTTTATACAGTTACAAATTCGATTTGCTCGGAAAGCAGCAAAAAGAATATTTTTAGTAAGCTTTGTTATGTGTGTTTGACTTAGAGAAACAAAAAAAAATTTACGCATGGAATAAGAGTCAGAGGGTTCGCTCGGCCCCAGGTAAGGGTCGGGTGCCCATCACACCCTGATCAAGATTGGGGTGTGACAATACTGAAATAAGGAGTATAGAAAATTAGTACAATAACCAGAAAACCATAAGGCTTGTCTTTGAAACATAAATCATGCGTGTCAATATCATATCCAGCCCCCTATGGGACTGAGTGACATAAGTAAATAGTCATCATGTTCATATACATATAACATGTCCCGGCCCTCGAGTGAGGGACTCGGTGAGAAATAAGTAAATAATCATCATGTACATATGCATATATATAACGTGTCCCGGCCCTCTAGTGAGGGACTCGGTCGTGTCCCGGCCCTCTAGTGAGGGACTCGGTGAATAGAATCATCATATGCCATCCTGGCCGTCATCCCCGTATAATCATATCATCATGTCATCATATCATTATATACATACACATATAACGTGTCCCGGCCCTCTAGTGAGGGACTCGGCGAATAATGCAGTGGAGTTGTGCACGAATACGTGTCCTGGCTCGGGACTCAGTGAAAGAAGTAATAACGGCACGCACGAGCAGAGTAGTGAGAAACCATATGCATATAAATCATCTTTTAAGACTCTATAGATAAGTAGAAAAATTAACGCTCGAGTATCAAACGATAGTCACGTTAAATCCATTATAAATTCCATTAGGACTACGTTAAAGAGAATCTCAGGGGTCGTAGACATGTATCAACCAATCCGAGCCCGCCAATGAAAGTTACGGACATTACTCGCTATAGAATCCTCTACGAACGTATCGAAGCAATTCGAGCTCGTTTATGAAAGTTAGGGACATTATTTAACATAGAATCCTTTAGGAACAAGAACTCTTTATGCAATATTTACTATCCAATCATACAAAAGACACAAGGGCCATAGCTCGACTATGTTAGGAATGCTAACATCAAGAGGTGAATAAGAATCGTAGACATGCTCGGATCTTATGAATAGAGTTACCCCAAGGCTCGTATCATATCTTACTTACATCGAAGACATGCCAAAAGAAAGAAAGGATAGACTTTACATGCCTCGTCCGCTTCCTAAGCTAATCCGAACTTAAGTCTCGGGCTTCCCAAGATCTACAACAACGTCATTAGATACTAAACATTAGTTATAGGTACTTAGGAATTCAATCCCAAGCTAGCACCTTATTTACAGAAATTCGAGCAGCATTTCCTTTATAAATTCAACAAACCCCGAGAATTCAACTCGGCCAAATCATCAACAACAATACCAAACACCATATTAACAACATCAACAATTAATTCAAAACGTATTCTAACGTTAGTAACTCTTTTCTACATAATTCGATGGCATTTCAGTTACATTCAAATCAACCGCACACAATCAAACCAACACCAATGGTCACACGTTCAAGTACTAATCCGAGACCATTCAAACAAGACTCGAGAACACTTCAACCAATCCACACAATATTCAAAACAGCCAACCAACCTACAACATAACCCGAAACCTCCAAACTCAATAAGAACAACAACAACACATTTCTCTCTTCCAAGTTCATGAACTATACCAACAATCCACACGTTTACAACTTCATTCTCATAAATATAAGAAACTATATTAAAATCACATTAGCTTCTAAAACGGCCCACAAACGATTACAACTTCAACTTGAATCATTAAATCTTCATTTTTACTATAGAATCCACAATAACAACAACCAAAGATACTAAATAAATTTTGTTCACCATGTCATACAAAACAGCCCACATACGACTACCACCCAACACACAAAATTTCATGAATTCCATCCATTTCTACACACTACAACACGCATAAACCTTCCATGACACATGTAAAAGAAGATTAAACCTTACCTTTATCACTTAGTTCCTCAACTTGGCTAAGGTTTGAGAATTGCAAGAACGAATGCTTTGCTTGCTCCAACAACTACTTCACGTTACTAAGGACCTTCCAATTGGTTGGACTACTAGAAGAAAATTATTTTTTCATCACTTCTCATGGACATCAAATTCGGCCAGCCATGGCCGAATGGTTCTCCATTCTTCTCCAAGTTTCTTGAGTTGAATGTGATGAATTTTTGTCTTGATTTGTCATAAATTGTCTATATATATATATATATATATATATATATATATATATATATATCCTACAAATACAAGGTAGACACATGCCCCCCCTCATGGCTTAAGGCAATAAAAATTATCCAAGCCATGGATGGGAGCCCACACCGCCACTTGTGGCTTTTTCATGAAATATTTTTTTTAACTTCTAGCCCCTAATTTTCCTCAATATTTCCATCCAATAAAATTCATAAGCAACTTGTGCATTAAACAAAATCGGAAATAGCCTTGTCCTTAACTTATCGCACTAACTCAAAATATTCCAATGTACAAAATACGGGATATAACATCCTTCCCCCCTTTAGAACATTCGTCCTCGAATGTTAAACTAGTCTCATAAGGTCTTATAAGGATCTCAGGGGGGTTTCCTTTATTACTATAACATACAGTCTCACCCCCCAATCATATTTCTTCCTCATCTTCTCTTCAGCTTCTCAAGTCATCTCCTCCCTATTATTGTTCCACCACAATACTTTAACAGAAGCCACGTCTTTAGTACGCAACCTTCTTACCTGACGGTCCAGTACAGTTATAGGGTTCTCCTCGTACGATAGCTCTTCCGTTACCTGAACATCATCCACAGAGAATACCCTAGAAGAGTCACCAATGCATTTGCGAAGCATAGACACATGAAACAACTGGTGTAATTGCTTCCGATCAAAGGGTAGGTCTAATTCATTGGCAACCTTGCCTACCTTACGAACAATCTGATAAGGCCCAATATATCTCGGGCTAAGCTTCTTCTTCTTGTCGAATCTCATTACACCTTTTATGGGTGATATCTTCAAGAATACCCACTCGCCAATCTGAAACCCTAAGTGTCGACGTCGATTATCTACATATGGCTTCTGTCGACTCTGAGCTGTTAATAACCTTTCCCGAATAAGTTTTACCTTATCAATGGCTTGCTGAATCATGTCTGGGCTGATTAACTTAGTCTTCCCAACATCAAACCAGCCAGTAGGTGATCTGCACTTTCTGCCATACCGAGCCTCATATGGTGCCATCAAGACAAATCCACACTTCGATCCTCAATCCTTACTTTCAATTTCAATCCTAATACGTTCCTTTCATCGATTCACTTAACGTCCCTGCTGAAATGTATAACAATAACACTATACCATTTCCGTATAACTCTCACTTTTTGTTTTAGGGTCTATACTTGTCACATCTTAGGATTCATCATTTTAATCTCTGCACTTATATTTTCCTTACTCACTTCCCCTTTAGGGGTCTCACTTGTACTATTCTCCAACCCATTACCTCACTTCCACTTTAAATTCACGTATTCCTTTCCTCAATTCCTTATTGTACCGCATCATATTCATGCCATTTCGTAATTTATAGCAGCAAGAAATTCATGTGAAGTCTTACCATACTAATCTTGCAGCTATTAAGCCGATTCGGCCGACCTAGCACCCCAAGCAAGGATGTACTTCGCTTAACTCAACCGTTAATTATGAGTCGATGCCTACATCCGCTCCAATTAACAGCTCTGTCCTATGGGGATACTCAAAATAATAGTATGTTTAACCGTCTATACCATCCATGTAGTGTCACTTATCCTATTCTTCAATACTCGGCATTCACTGGTAGCGTCATCTTCCCTTTTTTTTTCTATCTCAAGTTATTTCTCTCTTTCCTGTAATTGACTTATAGCAACCGTAAACGCATTTCCCTTAAACCGCTATCTGTCTTATCAAGGATCTAAGTCTCATGCGCAACTAATGCCCTTTGTACCTCATACTCTCTTATTCTTGTGTTATACTCAGCATTGATTTCGAAACCAATCATAATCATATCTTTACTGGTCATTGGTGATAGCCTTACTTTATTACTTTATCGTCATGTGGTGAACTCATAACTCATAGCCACATTCTTCTTTCCAGCTTATTCCTTTATATACTTTACTTGTTCAGTCTTAGTATAGGGTATCCGTAGGAGACGCATTTTCCTTTTCTCATAATACGACTACTTCTTAAGCTTGTGTACTTCGCATGTTTCCTTTTCTTTCTATACCCATACTTACTTCGTTTTGTAATTAATCATTTATTCCTCGCACAAGGAACCCTATTCTTAAATCAGTACCGCTTTGTCCTTCAAAATATATTACTTATATACAATCCATCCTTCGTTTCCAGCACTTATTCTACTCATTCCCTCTCATCCTTATTATGCTGATCATTTTCCTAACAATCGTTCTATTTAGTCATTCATCTTTCCGTAATCTTGGTCTTTCACATCCAGCCAAAATATCATTCGTGATCTCAAATCTCCGCCGCTACTTTGCTAGGTCACCTTTCTCTGATTTCTTTTTCAAGTTGACTTCCTCTCCCCTCATGCTTGCTATCATTCCTGCCATTACGAAACCTCTATGCTGAACTTTCCCTAACAAGGTCTTATAAGCTTTCTTATCCATTGCTTCATGGCTCGCTTACTGGGTTCACACTTGCACTCACTCTCTATTCACATAGAACATGTCACCTCTTTAGTCGTTTCCTCGCTATACTTTACTTACTTTGTATTATAGTTCTTGCTACGTTCTCATCATATCCCAATCATAATCAATTCTATAGAGTGCCACTTCTTGCTCTCATTCATAAAACTGCTTATAAACCAGAATAAACCTCGTGGAGTAAGCATACTTATCATGTAATACACTTACCATATAAGTTGTCTTACCAAGTTAAACACATTCGTTATAAACCTTCGTATTCTATGCTCCTGTCTCTGTCATGCTGTTACTTCATTTTTACTAATAGACTCGTCGTATTTCACTTGTGCTTTTCCATCCCAATCGATACTTCAGTATCACACTCTCTTGGAGTTAACCTTTCTTTTTTTAAATTATATTTTAGGACTACCAATCTTCCCAATTTTCTCTGGTATTTCTCCTTATCATAAATACCCTTCCTTGTACTCATCCTTACCTTCTTCTTTCCTTTCACTTCTGGTTATCTTTTAATGCTTTCTTTCCTTTTACACTCCAGTTCTGTCCTTGTTCTTCTTGGGATCTCAATTTCGATATGTTCTATTTGGCTTAACTCAACGATACTTTCATAGCTTGCCTTATGTCCTTTCACTCTTATCGTTCCTTAACATTCTAACTTGAGTTGCCTTGCACTTTCCCTCAATTTATCTGTAATATCATAGGCGTATGTCCTTCGCTTATCATACTACCTTTGGCCTCACTCTTCGCGTAGTCCTTTCATATTGTATCGCCTTATTAACGCAACCCTACTATTCCCCTCAATCCAACTTGTATACAACTATCTCCATAGCTTCGACATCTATAGTATGTCAAAATTAGGCCTATCTATATGCGGTAATACTGCGTAACTTGGCTTAAATGTATAACTAATCCCATAATCCTTTCGATACTTTAATACCTTTGAATTTGTCATAATAACCTTCTCTTCGTGTAACTCACCTTCCTCACAGATCATTCTTCAGACCATGTCAAATTCATAACTCTTCTAAAGCAACACATCCCACTTATTATCTATTTACGACATTTTCTTTTTCACGTTTCTTCCTGTTAGATGTACCTAACCAAATGACCTAATTTCGAAAAAATTCTGGCAGAGTCTCCTTTATAATTCTTTCTATCCAAAACCTGCATGCAAAGAAATACCAGCAATGCCTCACAGGGAACATGTATAGATACATATATATATGACATATCCCAGCCACCCAAGGCTCCCAATTTCGGGTAAAAGAACAAAGGTATCAAAACTTACCTCATATATCACACCTCGAGATGTACCTGATCCTTTAGCGATCTGCCCTATTATACCTTCTTGTTTACCTTCCCTTTTCATTCTCCAGCTTTACATCTCAATCATATAGGCAATATTCTTACCTTACCCGATATAAATCCTTCGTGCCATTGCTTACCTTTGCACTGATTCATTCAATTGTCCAGTTCACAAACTTATGACTGAACTTATCATCAAGAGATATATTTTAATCAATTCCTCTACTTGTACTTACACTGACTTACCTCTATGTCAACCGATCCATTATCAAATATATATATATATATATATATATATATATATATATATATATATATATATATATATATATATATATATATATATATATTCGTAACCTAACCTCGAACAGTGACTTACCTGACTTCCCATATCATCACTCACTTTCTCCCGTCGAAACCGTGCTTTTCCGAAATCAAAGGTTAATATAAGGAATCTCATTTTCCTATGACTTGGCTCTATCGCACGATTTAGATATGAAAGAAGAGTAACAACCCTAGATGCCCCGTAGCCTCCTGTTTATAAATGTGGCGCGCTTCACACCATAAACAGGACTCTACTAGACACGACTTTGTAGACAACCCCTAGGACGAACCGCTCTGATACCAATTTGTCACACCCCAACTTTTGATAGGGCATGATGGGCACCCGACCCTTACTTAGGGCCGAGCGAACCCGCTGGTTCTCGTTATACTCATAATCTTACTAGACTCTTACATCATGAAATGAGTGCATAGTGAAAGCTTTTCAAAGAAGCACATGCTTTTTGTCTTTCTCAAACCAAGTAAAATCTGTAAACATATGGAATTTGTAACATAATGCATAATGATACATCGGCACACGCAGCCGCTTACAAGATCGACATGTTATATACGTGACTTCTTGTGTCGGCAAAGCCTCTAACATAAATCAAGATACCATAACATAGATACTCTGACTCGGCAACACTCCGAGAGGAAATGGAGCTCGCCAATCCAGCTGGAACATCTTCTGCTAATATCCTCTACTCATCTGTATACACCTGCGTAGCATGAAACGCAATGAAGGTCCATGTTATATCCCGTATTTTGTACATGGGAATATTTTAAAGTAGTTGCAACAAGTTAAGGGCAAGGCTATTTTTTTCGATTTTGTTTAATGCACAAGTTCTTATGAATTTTGTTAGATGGAAATATTAGGGAAATTTAGGGGCTAGAAGTTGCAAAATAATATTTCATGAAAATGGCCAAATGGCCGTGGCCCGCGTGGGGTGTGTGGGCACCCACCCATGGTTGGCCAATTATTTCAAGCCATAAAAGGGGGCATGTGTTCATCTTATATTTGTATATATATATATATATATATATATATATGGACAAGAGATGACAAGGCAAGACTTATTCATCACATTTCACAAGCTCTAGAAACTTGGAGAGGAGAAGAGAGACCATTCGGCCATAAGCTAGCCGAATTGAGGTCCAAAAATCTTGTTCAAAAAAATATTTTCTTCTAGCAATTCAACCAATTGGAAGGCCCTTATTAATGTGGAGTAGTTGTTGGAGCAAGCAAAGCATCCGTTCTTGCAAGGCACAACCCTAGCCAAGTTGAAGAACTAAGTGGAAAAGGTAAGGTTTAATCTTCTTTCCATATGTTATGGATGGTTGGAACGTGTTGTAGTGTGTAGAAATGGATGAAATTCATGAAAATATGTGTGTTGATGTTGTAGCCGTGTATGGGTTGTTTTGGTGTAGGCATGATGAACTAAATTTATTTAGTATTTTTGGTTGTTGTTGTTGTAGATTCTATGATGAAAATGAAGGTTTGATGGTTCAAATTGAAGTTGTAATTGTCGTGGGCTGTTGTAGAAGCTAACGTGATTTTGATATGATTTCTTATTTTTATGAAAATGGTGTGGTTAACGTGTGGATTGTTGGTATAGTTTATGAATTTGGAAGAACGGAATGTGTTGTTGTTGTTTGCTTGAACTTGGAAGGTTTCGGGTTGCATTGTATATTGGATGGGCTGTTTTGAATATTGTGTGGATTGCCCAAAGTGTTCTTGAGTCTCGTTGAATGTCCTCGGGTTAGTACTTGAACGTGTGGACATGGGTGTTGGCTTGATTGTATGAGGTTGATTTGAATATAAATGAAATGTTGTTGAATTATGTAGAAAAGAGTTACTAACGTTAGAATGCGTTTTGAATTAATTGTTGATGTTGTTAGTATGGTTGTTGGTATTGTTGTTGATGATTTGGCCGAGTTGAATTCTCGGGGTTTGTTGAATTTACAGGGGAAATGCTGCCCAAATTTCTATAGATAAAGTGCTAGTTTGGGATGGAATCCCTAAGTATCTAATAGCTAATGTTTAGTAAATAATGACGTTGTTGTAGATCTTGAGAAACCGAGACTCAAATTCGGATTAGCTTAGGAAGCGGGCGAGGTATGTAAAGCTTAACCTTTCTTTCTTTTGGCATGTCTTAGACGTAAGTAGGATATGACATGATATGAGCCTTGGGGGTAACTCCATTCTTAAGATCTGAGCATGTCTACGATTCTTATTCACTTCTTGATATTCGCACTCTTAATGTAGTCGAGCTATTGCTCTCGAGTCTTTGGTATGTCTGGATAATGAATGTTGCATAAAGAGCTTTCATTCCTAAAGTGTTCTATAACGTATAATGTCCCTAACTTTCATAAATGGTCTCGGATTACTATGATATGTTCGCAAATGATTCTCAGAATGGATAATGCCCGTAACTTTCATAGGCGGGCTCAGATTGGCTCGATACATGTTTATGATCCCCGAGACGTTACGTGACATATTTCGTAACGATATTTCAAGAGTCCTAAGTGTGACTATTATTCGGATACACGAGCGTTGATTTGTCTATTTACCTATCGAGTCCTAAAAGATGATTTATGTGCATATGGTTTCTCACTACTCTGCTCGTGCAAGCTGTTATTACTTCTTTCACCGAGTCCCGGCCGGGTATGTATTCGTGCATGCCCACCGCATTATTCACCGAGTCCCCGGTAGAGGGGCCGGGTACGGTATATGATGATATGATAATGGCGCCACCAGCGAGGACGGGCGAGTATGGTATACATGACGGAGACAGATCTCTCCTTATCGAGTCCCTCACTGGTAGGGCCGGGGTATATTTATGATTATTTCACCGAGTCCCTCACTAGAGGGCCGGTACGCTATATATATATGATGATATGATCTCATTCACCGAGTCCCTCACTAGAGGGCTGCAGGGCCGGCAGTATATATATATGATGACATGATGATATGATGACATGACGATATGATGATTTTATTTACCGAGTCCTCACTCGGAGGGCCGGGACACGTTATACACGCATATGTACACGATGATTATTTACTTATGTCCTACCCCATAATGTCCGGATATGATATTGATACGCATGATTTATGTTTCGCAGGCAAGCCTTATGATTTTCTATACCCTTATTTCGATGATCCTATTTACCGTATGTCATGCTTTACATATTCCGCATACATATCGCATCTTGACCCCGCTTTCTTCGGGGGTGCGTTTCATGCCACACAGTGTATACATTAGTAGAAGGGTATTGGTAGAAGATGTTCCACCGGATTGGCGAGCTCCATTTCCTCCCAGGTCGCCGAGTCGAGTATCTCGTTATGATATCTTGAGTTATGTTAGAGACTTCTTGGTGTAGTCACGTATATAACATGTTTTGTAAATGCGCCTCAGTAAGTCGATGTATCATTATGCATTATATTACGTATTTCATATGATTCACGATTTTACTTGATTTGATAAAGATTAAAAGCATGTTGTTCTTTGAAAGGCTTTCATTATGCACTCATTTCATGATTTAAGGGCCCAGTATGATTACGAGTATCACGAGGATCAGCGGGTTCGCTCGGCCCTAAGTAAGGGTCGGGTGCCCATCACGCCCTATCAGGTTGGGGTGTGACAAATTGGTATCAGAGCGAGGTTCGTCCTAGGGGTTGTCTGCAAAGTCGTGTCCCAGTAGAGTCCCCGTTTATGGTGTGAAGCGCGCCACTTTTATAAACGGGAGGCTACGGGCATCTAGGATGGTTACTCTTCTTTCACATCCGAGATCGCGCCAGAGCCAAGTCATAGGAATGAGATTCCTTATACTAACCTTTGATTTCGGCAGGAAGAATGGCATCGACAAGAAAGTGACTAGCGATATTGGAAGTTACAAAGCACGCAGTAAGCAAAGGTATGAAAGATATATGTCGGTAAGATATTGAAGTACGATTGAAATACAAGTTGAAGATTAAATGGGAAAGAACAAGAAAGTGTAACAGTGCAACAGGTTGGGCATACGAGGTATGTTCATCATTTTCGTATTGTTGTTGATATTGGGAGCCCTGTGTGGCTGTGATATGATATGATATACATATATACATATGTTGGCCCTGTGAGGCATTATTGGTATTTCCTGCGTGTAGGTTTTGAGATAGTAACAATTACAGAGGAAACTCTGCCAAAATTTTTCTAGAAATAAAGAGAGAATGAGGTATAGGTTTGTAATATGTCTTGAAAGGTCATGCCAAAAGTAATGATAAGATTTGACTAAGCTACGAGTACAGCCGACATTGCGAAAGAAGTTAATTGCTGAATTGAGGATAATAATAATTAGAAGGTCGATATCGATATGGTAAAAAGAATTTGGAGAGGGCTTGTAATCTTAAGAGATGCTTCAAAAAAAGGGCTGGTAAATCTTGATGAAGTGTTATTTAAGATATTGAGTGAATTGATAAGAAGGGATGAATTATGACGAGCTTATAGTTAAAAGAAGTAATAGTATGATTAAGACAAGATTACAGAGGAAAAGAATTGTAATGGATGTGAATGTATTGATAAGACAGCTTGTGAGATATTAAGGATAAAATGGACCAGAAAGGGGAAAGGGTTAAGAAGTGTTACATTATAGGATTGATTACGAATAAGACATAATGTGAATATAATGGGGATTGTTATGAAAATAAGTAAAGCCGAGTGGGAAGGTGGCCAAAGCTATGATGTGATCTATGTAGCTAGGATATAAAGGCAAGTGTGAAACGGAAAAGCGAGCTATAGAACGAATAAAGAAGGTTTATCAAGTTCTGTAGGGGAAGTTGGAATAAGGAAATAAGAAGCAAGCGGGATAACAGTGTAGTGATAGACAACGATATGTGTAGTCAAGGATATGAGTACTATAAGTGACGGGACTGTGAAAGACTCGATTATAGAAAGGATGAGGAACGAGGTAAAATGAGAGCAGAATCCAAAAGGCCGATAACCCAGCAACTATAACTAACGGCGATCGAGGTGTGTTCCTCACCATTGGGAATCTGGAAGTCTAGGACGGAAAGTAGTCATATCCATAGGTGAAAAGTGAGTATTGAGGATTGAAAAAAGGGTTAAAATAGTAATTATGGGGTCAGGAGAGTAAGAGACCTTTTCTAATTCGAAGGGAAATGTGTTATGGGAACGTTTTGAAATCTGTGAAGACTTCAACTTACTCCAGATTATGTGATAAAGGTCATGCGGTGAGGTGGACGCGATCATACTAGCAATAAAGCATCGTATTTCATCAGAGTTCCAAAGTTAAGCGTGCTGGAGCGAGAGAAATTTTAGGATGGGTGACCCCTTGGGAATTGTCTTGCAAATTCAGTACGTAAGAAGCAAAGGTTCTATAAAGTCGACATAGGGGGATCAAAGGGGAAGGCAGACCGAACCAGAGTAGCCTAAGGTAGATTAGAGTATACGAATAGTGGGCGAAAACCTTTGTGCCAAGAGGATTATATATGTATATAGGTTTGCAGTATCCTATACATGGCTAGATGAAGAGAAAGAAGGTGCATCAAAGCTCTAGAATTGGGGTGAGTTTGAGTAGTGTTTGGGAATATTTTGTGAACGAGATGCTGGTAACTATGTATATATACATAGGTGCACATGATATTCCATACATGGCTATATCAGCAAATATGTGTATTCCGGCAACCAACGTGGCGGTATATGGTAGGCATTAATCGGACATAGGGTTGTGTAATCGGGTAATAGTATAAGTACACCCTTAAAGGGGGGAAGCGAGTGCGGGAGATGCAAGTGTAAGACGAAGACAATCGACACTACAAAATATATAATACGGATGTTCGGGCTACAGGTAAGGTTCCGTGCTGAGACAAGTTAGTAAGATCTAAAAGCCAGCAATGAAAGGGTAGAAATTAGGATGATAGTTGAGATAGTGCTAAGAATTAATTGTAGAGATCTCAAATGATATGACATTGGAAAGTGGATGCTTAAAAAGGGAGAGAGTATGACAAAGGAATGATAAGAAGTAACTTACAGAGACATTGTGAAAGGTAACACGGCTGTGCTGGATTAGAGGTTAAGATATGGGCAATAGAGTTATTCGATAATGATACTACGATCTATAAGCAGCAAGGGAGAAAGATAGAAAATCTCTTATAGTAGGAAGTAAGAAAATCAGAGGAGTAAAGGCAGGGAAAAGAGTATGACTGGATAGGCTATTATAAGCGAATGTTGGTACGGAGGGGATATGTGGAGCAGAGTGAACAAGGAGAAGGAGAGACCGTGACTAAGATTGAATATACGTGATACAAGTCGTACAAGAGTAGTTATGTTACCTATGAATATTTATATGCCAGATATAAGACCAAGCGAATACTTAATGAGAGAAGTTGGATTCAGTAATAAGAGTACAGTTACAATATTTTGGGGGCATTAAGGAAAGATGTAAAGATGGTTTGAGCTAAATTACCGAGACAGAATTAGTACTGAGAATAAACAGGACATGGCTATGGTTGAACCAAAGATCTATTCCGATACCGGTTGTAAGATAAGAGAGGCGAAGACAAGTAAAACATAAGAATTAGTAAAGTCACGCTAAGGTATTTCTTGGGGCTAATTTGAGCACCTTCGTATATTCGTGTAAAGATTGCAACATCATATGTGACAGGAAAGTTGAGAGCAAGATCTGAGCAAAGGGACAATAGAAGAGTTTGAATTAAAGATAAAGAGATGACACGAGATAATGTGCCTAGAATGCTACAAGTTGAGCAAAGGGGATTGTAAGATGATTTAGGCAAGATGGTCAGAACTAGCTGATCGCTAAGAGATGGTGAATTTATATGCCAATTCTTTTAGCATTATGTCAGCTGATGATAGTTAAAGCAGGGAACGGCTGTTAGTTGATACAAGACCAATTCCATCGAGCTTCATGAAAATGGAGTCTTTGAAGACCATGGGAGGTCCACATAGGATGGCCTTCAAGATATGGGAGATAGCTTGGATGGAAGGCATTAAAAGTTCAAGTCCCAAGGCTTGCCTCTTAAAGTGGCTACAATTGCAAGCTTGGGGGATTCAAGGCAGAAGATGGCTATTTGCGCAAAGGGCTATTTGTGCAAGTGGCTACTTTGCGCAAGGAGGGTTATGATTGCAAGAAGGCCATGCATGCAAGGTTGATTAGGGCCATCTATGCAAGGAGGGACGTGTTTGGCCATTGAAGGCAAATCCTTGAATTGAAGACTACACTAAGAAGACTAGCCAAACAAGGCCCTTACTTCATTAAGGGTAGCATTGTAATTGCCTATTAGTCTTCTTTACTTAGCTTGTATATATAGCTTGTATTTTATTTGATTTGGGGACTTTGGATGAATTATGAATATTTTGAGTGTTTTTAGGTTATCTCTAGAGAGAGAGAAACTTGTAGGAGAGGCCTTTGGTAGGCTCTTGTTGATTCTTGTGTTGTTGAGAGGTTGGTTGCTTGGGATTCGATTCCCTTGAGGTCAACTTAAGAATTTGGTGTTTCTTTAGATGATAATTTAGAGGTCTTAGTTTTATATAACTTTGGTTGCTAAATTGAATCTTAAGTTGTGTCAAATTATCTATCTTTTCTTTTCCTTTGTTTATCTTCTTAATTTCTCGTTTCCGCTTATCCGTTATTGTATCAATTGGTATCAGAGCTTGGATTAGATTTGTTCTATCAAATCTAGCCTAGGGTTTGTTGCTAATATTAAAAAAAAAAAAAAATCTGAAAATTTTCCACCAAAAAACCCCAAAAATTTTGTGTTTGTTTTGTTGTTTTATTATTAGATTCTTGTTCCTTAGTACGTTAGGGTTTTAAATCTTCAAATTTCGTGTCATTCGGGTCAATATTGAAGAATCTACCATTGTTGAGCTTTGAAGCTTTGAAAATTCAAAAGGTGGGTTTGGTGATTGAGTTGAAATTGAGGCAAATTGAATATTGGGCTTTGTTCTCTAAGTGATAAGGAGCCTAAATCTGAATTTGGAGCAAAAACGAGTTGATTTGGTCCTAGATTGTATTTGGGTGTTCTTGGTGTTCTTAAGAACATTCATATCTTCATATTGGAGAAGAAAACCAAAGAAGAGGGTTTGATCCAAAAGTTTTTCCAAGGACAAGTGGAAAGTTATTTGTTGGGCCAAAAAGGGCAAGTCCTAGGTTGTGTGGGCCCAAGACGTCATCAGATCCAAGAAAATTCAGCCCAAATTTCGAGGAACACGAGTTCGATACGAAATCACTGAAGCCACTATACGGTCCCACATACGGACCGTATATATTTTACGGTCCGTATAATTTGGTCCGTATATTTGAGGCCCAAAAGGTTACATTCTGTAAGTGATTTACGGTGGGAAAATACGGACCGTAAAAATTTTACGGCCCGTAGATTTTGGTCCGTGAATTTGGTACCAAAATTTTGAGTTTCTGTCCCTATTCTACGGACACCTTTTACGGTCCGTGAATTATATAGGACCGTATAAATTCCACGACCCAATCCGTGAATTTGAGGTACATTTTCAATTCCAAATTTCATTTCATCCCACTTTCATTTCTCAAAAACATTTCTTGATCCTTAGTTGTTGGTTTTGTATCCCTAGTCCTTTGGTAGGGAACCCAAAAAAAAAAAAAAAAAAGTATAGAAATTTAAAAATTTCCGTTATTTCAAATTGATACCTTGGATCAATTGGGGCCTCACGGTCGTGTTTTCAAGATTTCACCTACCCGGCCCGAAATTTTAATTATTTTCCCAATTTTTGCATTTTATTTTCTTGTGTCTCTCAACTAGTAGCCATTTAGTAGTTGTTCCTACTTGTGTTTGCTAGTTCTTGTGTCCGCATTTCTTTCGTGCCATTTCTTTCGTGCTTTTCTTCATTTTTTGTTTCGTTGTTAATTTCTTGGTTCAAGTCCGTTAGATTGAATTGAGTCGTCCGTCTTTCTTCGAGTCTAACAAGAATCCATTCCGACCTCAAGTAGCAATTGTGCACCTTGCAAGCAACCGAATCCAATCGAGAATCAACATCAGCCAATCCATTTGAGTGGTAAAGGGCAAAAGTGTGTGAGTTCATTTGAGTGGTGCTAGCCGAGCACAAACGAGTGTAAACACGAGTGTGGTGAGGTTTCTTTACTACTAACGTGTTTGCTAAGTGTTCTTTGCGAGTACTTCTCCATGGATTCCGATTCATGGTGGCGATTATGATTGTTATGACGATGATGGTTGTAGTTACGAAGGGGAGGACTATGGGAGCTATCAAGGGTGTGTCGATGGGGAATATGAGGGCTATATGGAAAATGGTGATCATGAGGAAGTTCAAGGAGAGAATTACTATTTTGACGGAGAATATGATGAGAGTGGTTCTCATGTGTCTCATGAGAAAGATGGGGATGAAGAAGACCCTTGTTATGATTCGTATGGTGAAGATAATGAAGCCGAAAATTCTTGTGCTATACATCATGAAGATGAAGACGCCTCGAGTGCTTACTATCCGAAGCGCGAGGCACGAGCTGGAATGCGAGTACTAGTCGGAGTCGTCCTAGACAAAGGCGGTGGTTCCAAAGAGGCGATTCATGGAGACCAAGGTAAACCGTGTGGTAAAGAGGGAACCCTTGTGCTTGATGACGATTGTTACACTAATTTCATCACCCCTCGTGCGGTTGAAGAGTTAAGGCTACCTTGTGTGAATAGGCGATATCCTTATTATGACGAGGAGGGTATTGGGTTGATAGGAGAGTGATGGTATTCATTTCACTTGGAGTACCAAGGAGGTTTGGTGTGATGTGCTTCCAATGGATACTTGTCACGTATGCTTAGGTGGCCCTTGGTTTCAAAGGCATAAGATCCCATATGAGCAAGAGTGGCATAAGTATATCGTGGATGAAAGGAGGAAACCTCTATTTCCATACGTGCTTCATAGAATGAGTCCAAGTGCAAAAGTGCGAGATACCCATGTGAAATGGCCTACCTTGGCTAGGGAAGCTAGTGGAGAAGAATATGAGAAATGGGAGTCCATAATAGATGAAATCTTCGCTAGCTACAACTAGTCACAAGAAATGAAGATGGACTTAGCCGTTCAAACTTTTGACTCAAAGCTTGTCAAATATTGGGCGAATGTGAAATGTTGTGGGAGACAAGTGAGGAGTCCCATCAAGACTTGGGAGGACATGAAAAGGATATTGAGAATCCAATACCCCAAGTCACGTGTGGGAAGAAATGACTCTTTGAGGGGTAACTCTTTTGAGAGAACCCCATGCTTGAAGGCAAGGACGGCGGCCACAACCATTCCTTCCATTGGTCAAACGAGCTTGCATGAACACCAAGGTAAGATCACTTATCCTTATACTCCTACATATTCGTATGATTTTAATATCAAGTCGAGTATGAAAGTTAGTTTACCTTGCGTTAAGCCTAATGCTTCTTTACCGTGTATTGGTAATGCCATTATTAAAAGTGTCCCCACACTAGTTGATCCTATTGATGACCAAATTGATCCTTCTTGTAAGGTTGATTTGTGTCCACCTAGTGTTGACACTTATGCTTTGAATGATAGTGCATTGTTGAATGAAGGTGCTCAAACACTAGTTGATCCTTTAGATGACAAAATTGATTCTTCTTGTAAGATCGATTTGTGTCCACCTAGTGTTGACACTTGTGAATTGATTGGTAGTACAATGTCATGTGGTCATCATGTTAGTAATCCTTGCGAGTTTGACATACTACCAACTCATGTTGAAACTTGTATTGATCAACTTGCTTGTAATGATAGTTCACTACTTGAGGATCTTTGTGATGGGTTTAATGTACCTCTAGTTAGTGATGATGTTGATATAGTTGGTCAATTGAAAGAATGTGACATCTCATCCTTGTTTGTTTCATGTCAAAATGAGTCTCTTGATCGTACTTTAGTGTCACGTGATAAGACTCAAATTTGTAGTGGTGATGTGTGTCATGTAGTCATGTGAACGAAAATGCATTGAAAGACGACATTCGTTCTTTTGAGAGTGAAATGACATGCTTTGACTCCTCATTGTTCATGGATTATTCTCTTGTAAAGGATAATGTTTTATTTGAGGATGACATGACTATTGAGAGTGAAATACCTAGTGGGATGTTTTGTAATGTTGAAAGTGTGGCCACTTTTGGTGACTACATGGTATTTGAAAATCCACTATGGGATGATAACACTCTTCCCTATGATGGAGATCCTCCTCGAGGAATTGTGATCCACTTATTGGGAGGGGAAGTGTTCAAAAAGAAGGTGAAACTTGTCTGCAAATTGCTAATTCTTCCTTAGGTGTTCCGAATAGTAGTAGTATCGACCATGCTCTTGAGTTTCATAGTGAAACTACATTTGAGGACACCCTAGATGAAGTTATTTTGCGTGACACCTTTCTTTATTATCTTTTTGCATATGATGACATTCATGATCTTTTTGGGAGTGCATCTTATGGAGGGCGGGGTCCTATTGGGGTACTCGCTATTACCTTGCCCGTGATATGTGGGTATCTTTTCCTTTGACCCCGGTGAAGTCTTAGCTTGGTGTGAATGGTATTATTTTGCAATTGAGGATCATTTGTATGTCTCGCCAACTTGGTGTCTTGACACCATTGGCTCTTTTAGAATATCCTCATTTCTTAATCTTTTGGTTAGCCAAGCTCTTAGTGCTCTACTTGAGAGCTTAATTTGCTTGAAAATGGTTGACACTTGGCTATATCACAAATTTGTTCTTACTTGGCATGGTGGTAGGTTAGTCCACCCTAACACTAACCCTCATCCGTTGAGGACTTGTTATTTGTTTGTCTCCTTTATGGTTTTGCAAGGTTTAGATTCGAGGACGAATCCTTTTCAAGAAGGGGAGAATGATACAAGACCAATTCCATCGAGCTTCATGAAAATGGAGTCTTTGAAGATCATGGGAGGTCCACATAGGATGGCCTTCAAGATATGGGAGATAGCTTGGATGGAAGGCTTTAAAAGTTCAAGTCCCAAGGCTTGCCTCTTAAAGTGGCTACAATTGCAAGCTTGGGGGATTCAAGGCCGGAAGATGGCTATTTGCGCAAAGGGCTATTTGTCCAAGTGGCTACTTTGCGCAAGGAGGGTTATGATTGCAAGAAGGCCATGCATACAAGGTTGATTAGAGGGCCATCTATGCAAGGAGGGACGTGTTTGGCCATTGAAGGCAAATCCTTGAATTGAAGACTACACTAAGAAGACTAGCCAAACAAGGCCCTTACTTCATTAAGGGTAGCATTGTAATTGCCTATTAGTCTTCTTTACTTAGCTTGTATATATAGCTTGTCTTTTATTTGATTTGGGGACTTTGGATGAATTATGAATATTTTGAGTGTTTTTAGGGTTATCTCTAGAGAGAGAAACTTGTGAGAGGCCTTTGGTAGGCTCTTGTTGATTCTTGTGTTGTTGAGAGGTTGGTTGCTTGGGATTCGATTCCCTTGAGGTCAACTTAAGAATTTGGTGTTTCTTTAGATGATAATTTAGAGGTCTTAGTTTTATATAACTTTGGTTGCTAAATTGAATCTTAAGTTGTGTCAAATTATCTATCTTTTCTTTTCCTTTGTTTATCTTCTTAATTTCTCGTTTCCGCGTATCCGTTATTGTATCATTAGTAGCTCAGAGACGACAGAAATCATCTGATGACAATCGGCGTTGACACCTAGGATTCCAGATTGGCGAGTGGGTATTCTTGCAGATATCACCCATGAAAAGCGTAACGAGATTCGACAAGAAGGAAAAGCGTAAGCCGAAATATAGTGGGCCTTATTACATTGTTCGTAAGGTAAGAAGGATTGCATACTAAAGACGTGGCTTTTGTTAAGGTACTGTGGCGGAATAATAACAGGAAGGAGATGGCTTGAGAATCTGAAGAGGTGATGAAGAAGAAATATGATTAGGTGGACGAGACTGCATGTTATAGTAACAAAGGAAACCCCCTTGAGATCCTTATAAGACCTTATGAGGCTAGTTTAACATTCGAGGATGAATGTTCTAAAGGGGGGAAGGATGTTATATCCCGTATTTTGTACATTGGGATATTCCGAGCTAATTGCGGAAAGTTAAGGACAAGGCTATTTTCTGACTTTGTTTTAATGCACACGTTGCGTATAAATTTTATTGGATGGAAATATTGAGGAAAATTAGGGGCTAGAAGTTGCAAAAATATTTCATGAAAATGGCCATGTGGCCGTGAGATGTGGGGTCCTCTCCCCCCTTGGTTGGCCAAATTTGATTAGCTTAAAACTATGAGTGGTACATGTGTGCACCATGTATTTGTAGGGACTAAGTATATATAGACAAAGGATGACAAAGCAAGACAAGTATTCATCTTTCACCACTTAAGAAAATTCAAGAAGCTTGGAGAAAAAAATGGAGAACCATTCGGCCAAGGGCTGGCCGAATATGGTCCCTAAAAATTGACCAAGAAAAATAATTTTCTTCTAGATTTTCTACCAATTGGAAGGTCCTCTATAACGTGGAGTATTTGTTGGAGCAAGCAAAGCGTTCATTCTTGCGAAACATACCCTAGCCGAGTAGTGAGGTCAAATGGAAAAGGTGAGGTTTAATCTTCTTTACATGTTTTATAGATGGTTGTGCGTGTTGTAGTACGTTGAAATGGATGAAATTCATGAAACTTTGTATGTTAGTGCTTGGCCGTGAGTATGGACTGTTTTGTGACAAAGAATGAACTAAATTTACTTAGTGTTTTGGTTGTTGTTGTTATGGATTCTATGGTGCAAAGGAGGATTTAATGATTCAAGTAGAATTTAAAATTGTGCGTGAGCTGTTTTTGGAAGCTAATGTGATTTAAATATAGTTTCTTGTATTTATGAAGATAATGTTGCTAAAGTGTGGATTGTTAGTGTAGTTCATGAATTTGGAAGAAAGGAATGTGTTGTTGTTGTTCCAATTGAAATCGGAAGGTTTCGGGTAGTGTTGCATAATGGTTGGGTTGTTTTGAATATCGTGCGGATTGTTGAAGTGTTCTTGAGTAGTGTTGAATGATCTTGGGTAAGTCTTTGAACGGGTGAGCATTGATGTTGGCTTGATTGTATATGGTTAAATTGAATGTAATGAAATGTGGTCGAATTATGTAGAAAAGAGTTATTAACGTTGGAATGCATCTTGAATTAATTGTTGATGTTGTCAGTTTGGTTGTTGGTATTGTTGTTGAAGATTTAGCCGAGTTGAATTCTCGAGGTTGTTGAATTTATAGGGGAAATGCTGCCCGAATTTCTGTAAATAAAGTGCTAGCTTAGAATTGGATTCTTAAGTGCCTATGGCTAATGTTTGGTATTTAATGACGTTGTTGTAGATCTTGGGAAGCCCGAGACTTAAGTTCTGATTAGCTTAGGAAGCGGACAAGGTATGTAAAGCCTAACCTTTCTTTCTTTTGGCATGTCTTAGTTGTAAGTAAGCTATGATACGAGCCTCGAGGTAACTCAACTCTTTTGATCCGAGCATGTCTACGATTCGTATTCACTTCTTGATGTTAGCATTTTTAATGTAGTCGAGCCATGATCCTTGTGTCTTTTGTATGATTGGATTTCGAATGTTGCATAAAGAGATTTTGTTCTTAAAAGATTCTGTAACTACGAACGACCGTAACTTTCATAGGCGGGCTCGGATCACTTCGAAACGTTCGTAGAGGATTCTATAACGAATAATGTCTCTAACTTTCATAGGCGGGCCCGGATTGGTTTGATACTCGTCTGTGGTCCCCGAGACTTTTCTTTGTATAGTTCTAACGACTTTTTGAAAGAACATACATGACTATCGTCTTCACTCCCGAGTGTTGATTACGTATTTATGTCTAGACTGATGATTTATATGCATGTGGTTTTGATACGTATCTATGGTTTCTAAAGTTCTATTTGATATGTTCCCGAGTGACGTTCGGAGGAAACTTGATTTAACTATTGTCTTGGTTTTTAAATGATGGTTCGTTTTGACTATCCTATTGAGTCTCTGAAAATGTTTTAAACTGCATATAGTTTCTCACGACTCTGCTCGTGCACACTGTCGTTACATCTTTCACCGAGTCCCGGGCCGGTTATGTCATCGTGCGCACTATGCTATATTCCGAAGTATGATGTGATATGAAGTATGATGTGTTACGAAGTATGATGTGATATGAAGTATGATGTGTTACGAAGTATGATGTGATACGAAGTATGATGTGTTACGAAGTATGATGTGTTACGAAGTATGATGTGTTACGAAGTATGATGTGATACGGAGTATGATGTGTTCGGAGATATGCAATATTCTGAAGTATGATGTGTTATGGCGCCAAAGATGGGGTGGCGACCATGTTCTGTCCGCCGGGTCCCATTACGGACCGCATATGATATATGATGACATGATGATATGATGATTTTACTTACCGTGTCCCTCGTTAGAGGGCCGGGTATGGTATATATATATGATGACATGATGATATGATGATTTTACTTACCGAGTCCCTCACTAGAGGGCCGGGACACGTTATATATGCATATGTATAAGATGATTATTCACTTATGTTTCTAAGTCCCATAATGAGCTGGACACAATATTGATACGCATGATTTATGTTTCAAAGGCAAGCCTTATGATTTTCTATACTTCTTGTTTCAGTATGATCCTGTTTACTGTATTTCATGCTTTACATGCTCAGTACACATTCCGTGCTGACCCCCTTTCTTCGGGGGGGCGCGTTTCATGCCACGCAGGTAGGTGTACACAGATGAGTAGAGGATATTAGCAGAAAATATTCCAGCTGGATTGGCGAGCTCCATTTCCTCCGGAGTGCTACCGAGTCAGAGTACCTATGTTATGGCATCTTGAGCTGTGTTAAAGACTTTGCAGACAAAGTCACGTATATAGCATGTCAGGGTTTGTAAGCGGCTCTGTAAGCCGATGTATTATTATGCAGTATGTTGCAGATTGCATACGTTCACAGATTTTACTTGATTTGAGAGAGATGAAAAGCATGTTGTTCTTTGAAAAAAAAAACTTTCTTTATACATTCATTTCGTGATTTACGAGTCCAGTAAGATTATGAGTATTACGAGGATCAGCAGGTTCACTCGGCCCTAAGTAAGGGTCGGGTGCCCATCACGCCCTACCACAGGTTAGGGTGTGACAGTATCATACCTTACTTATATCTAAGACATGCCAAAAGAAAGAAAGGGTAAGCTTTACATACCTTGTCCGCTTCCTAAGCTAATCGGAACTTTAGTCTCGGGCTTCCCAAGATCTACAATAACGTCATTATATACCAAACATTAGCCGTAGGCACTTAGTAATCCAATTCTAAGCTAGCACTTCATTTACGAAATTCGGGCGATTTCCTTTATAAATTCAACAAACCCCGAGAATTCAACTCGGCCAAATCATCAACAACAATACCAACAACCATACTAACAACGTCAACAAGTAATTCAAAAAGTATTCTAACGTTAGTAATTCCTTTCTATATAATTCGACGGCATTTCATTTACATTCAATTCAACCACATACAATCAAGCCAACACCAATGTCCACACATTCAAGTACTAACCCGAGAACATTCAACAAGACTCAAGAACACTTCGGGCAATCCACACAATATTCAAAATAGCCCATCCAATATACAATGCAACCCGAAACCTTCCAAGTTCAAGAAAACAACAACAACACATTCCTCTCCTCCAAATTCATAAACTATACCAACAATCCACATGTTAACAACATCATTCTCATAAAAACAAGAAATTATATCAAAATCACGTTAGCTTCCAAAACAGCCCACAACGATTACAACTTCAATTTGAACCATCAAACCTTCATTTGCATCATAGAATCCACAACAACAACAACCAAAAATATTAATTAAAATCAATTCATCATAACCTACCAAAAACAGCCCCTATGGCCACAACCCAACACACATAGTTTCATGAATTTCATTCATTTCCACACACTACAACATGTCCAAACCATCCATAACACATGTAAAAGAAGCTTAAACCTTACCTTTTCCACTTAGTTCTTCAACTTGGATAGGGTTGTGCCTTGCAAGAACGAATGGTTTGCTTGCTCCAACAACTACTCCACGTTAATTAGGACCTTCCAATTGGTTGAAAAGCTAGAATAAAATATTTTTTTGATCAAGATTTTTCATGAACCATATTCGGCCAGCCTTGGCCGAATTCTCTTCTCTCTTTTTCTCCATGTTTCTCCAAGCTTCTAAGTGTGTAAAGATGATGAATTATGACTTGCTAGTCATCTAATATGTACATATATAATTCATCCATGTGTACCATGCCCCACACATGGCTTGGATCAATTAAAATTAGCCAAGCCATGGGTGGGAACCCACACTACACCACACGGCCACATTGGCTTGGTTTCATGAAATAATAACTTTTCATAATTCATTTTTAACCCCAAATTTTCCTTAATATTCCATACCAATAAAATCATAAGCAACTTATGCCTTAAAACAAAATCGAAGGTCAAAAGTCTCAACCTTGTACCCCGAAATAGTCTTGTCCTTAACTTATCATGGTTAGCTCGGATCATCCCAATGTACAAAATACGGGATATAACATCCTCCCCCCCCCCCCCCTTTAGAATATTCGTCCTCAAATGTTAAACTAGTCTCATAAGGTCTTATAAGGATCTCAGGGGGTTTCCTTTATTACTACGACATGCAGTCTCATCTACCAATCATATCTCTTCTTCAGCTTCTCAAGCCATCTCCTTCCTGTTATTATTCTGCCACAGTACCTTAACAAAAGCCACGTCTTTAGTACACAACCTTCTTACCTTACGAACAATGTAATAAGGTCCACTATATCTCGGGTTAAATTTCTCCTCCTTGTCGAACCTCATTACACCTTTCATGGGTGGTATCTTCAAGCATACCCACTCGCCAATCTGGAATTCTAAGTGTCGACGTCGATTGTCGTCATATGATTTCTGTCGTCTCTGAGCTGCTAATAGCCGTCCCCTGCTTTAACTATCATCAGCTGGTATCATTCTGAAAGAATTTGACACATAAATTCACCCTCTTTTAGTAACCAGCTAGCTCTGACCATCTTGCTTAAATCATCTTATAATCCCCCTTCACTCAACTTGTAACATTCTAGGAACATTACCTCATGTCATTTCCTTATCTTTAATTCGAACTCTTCTATCGTCCCTCTTCTCAGATCTTGCTCTCAACTTTCCGGTCACACATTATGTTGCAATCTTTACAAGAACATACGAAGGTGCTCAAATTAGCCCAAAAATACCTTAGCGTGGCTTCACTAATCCTTATATTTTACTTTGTCTTCGCCTCTCTTGTCTTACAACCGGTATCGGAATAGATCTTTGGTTCAACCATAGCCATGTCCTGTTTTCCCTCAGTACTAACTTCATCTAGGTAATTTAGTTTAAACCAGACATCTTTCCTTAATACACCCAGAATATTATAACCGTATTGTTATTACCGAATCCAAACTTTTCTCATTAAGTACTTGCTTGGTCTCATCCCTAGTATATAAATATTCATAGGTAACATAACTACCCTTGTACAACTTGTATAAAGTAAACTTGACCTTAGCCCCGATCTTTCCTTCTCTTGGTTCATTCTTGTTACACCTTGGAAAATTTCGCGTTATCAAGACTGTGGACGGCTTAGTAGGAGCTCAGGGGAGAGCAGAGTTACACAAGGATTATGGATAAAGATTATGTCATCTGAGCATGAGAACGTATATATGACATTTGGAGAGTGTATGGAGTAAATCGGTTAACATGATCCCTCGATGATAGCCCTCGAAACCATGAGTTAAGGTGGGGCCCACATGTCGGGATTTTATAAATGATATATTAAAAGTGATACAAGTAGTACGTGGAAAGTTGAGCAAGTCCTAAGAAGGACCCATAAGCCAAATATGGACATAAGCCCTCCAAAAGGACGATTTAAGAAAATGTTTTCGGATGATCTGACTTGGAAAGGCAAAAACGGCATTATAAGTTGGGAATTTGAAAACACACCAAGAATAAAAGTTTTAGATAATTGAAAGAGATTTCCAACCATAGGTTGTGGGTCCTCACACGATTTCGGAATCAAGAGTTATCGCCATTTTAAGAGCAAGACCCCAAGCTGCCAAATGGTTCCGCGGGCCCCACATGAATAAGTCGGTGGAACCGACCTAGGGGGGCTATAAATACCCCCATCAGCCCCTTTTTTTCAGCATATTAACATTCCAAAGAGTCCTAGAAGCCTCTCAAAACATCTCCCAAATTTTATAGTCCGATAAATCAAGAATTTAACAAGATTACGCCAAACTAGTCCGTGAAAGGTAATTGTTCTTGCTTCTACTTAAGCTTGGCATTGGAGAAAGTTGATGTGGTTGAGTTTCTTCAAGTATAAGGTATGTTATGTATCCCATCTTTTATGTTGAGTTTATTTGAAGGTCTAGCAAGCCTTAAAAAATAAAACTAGTTATGGAGAAAAGGTCATAGAGTGTTGTATTGTAGTTGCTGTGTTTATGGGCTGTTTTGAACGTGTTGTGGCCATGTGGATGGACTGATTTACTCATATAAAAATGGTATCTAACATTGTTGGCGTATTGATGAGATTATACTCCTTGATTGGGATGGAAGAAAGTGCATATTGTTGTTGTATGTTGAAAAACGTCGTGTGGGATGTTTATGGAATATGTTGGTCTGACTAATAGTGTTGTTGATGTGGGTATATTGTTCTTGTTGTTGGTTGTTGAATTGAGAATTTGGGCTAGGCATATAAACAGGGGAGATGCGCCCCCGATTTTCGACGAGAATATGGAATAGTTTGATTTGAAACTTGGAGTAAGTATGCGATAAAGAGGCTAACGTTAGTGTCAATCCTCTTAAATGTTGACTTACGAGCTTGGACGAATAAGCGTAGCCAATAAGAGGTGGAACAGGTATGTAAAGCTTAGCCTTTCTTTCTTTTGGCATGTCTTAGATGTAAGTAAGATATGATACGAGCCTTAGGGTAACTCTATTCCTAATATCCGAGCATTTCTACGATTCTTATTCACTTCTTGATATTCGAACTGTCAATATGGTCGAGCTATGGTCCTGGTGTCTTTTGTATGATGGGATAGTAAATGTTGCATAAAGAGTTTTGTTCCTAAAGGATTCTATGTCGAATAATGTCCGTAACTTTCATAGACGGCTTCGGATTGCTTTGATTCGTTCGTAAAAGATTCTATAATGAATAACGCCCATAACTTTCATGGGCGGGCTCGGATTGGTTTGATACGTGTCTACGATCCCTAAGATTCTCTTTAACGTAGTCCTAATGGCTTTTAGAATGGATTTAATATGACTATCATTTTAATGCTCGAGCGTGATTACCTACTTATCTATCGAGTCTGAAATGATGATTTATATGCATATGGTTGGTTCCTCACTACTCTCGTCTTTATTTATTATTACTTCTTTCCTTGCGTCCGGGCGGGTGTGTGCTCGTACACAACTCCACTACATTATTCACCGCGTCCCTCACTAGAGGGCCGGGCACGTTGTATGTATATGATGATATTCACCGCGTCCCTCACTAGAGGGCCGAGGCACGTTATATGATATGATGATATTCACCGCGTCCCTCACTAGAGGGCTGGGGCACGTTATATGATATGATAATGATATGATGATACGGGGATGGCGGCCAGGATGGCATATGATGATCCTATTCATCGAGTCCCTCACTAGAGGGCCGGGGCACGTTATGCATGCATATCTACACAGTGATTATTTACTTATGTTCCTCGGTCTCATAATGGGGTGGATATGATATTGATACGCATGATTTATGTTTCGAGAGGCAAGCCTTATGATTTTCTATACTCTGTTTTTCGGTATGATCCTGTTCTTGTATTTCATGTTTTACATACTCGGTACATATTCAATCTTGACCCCCTTTCTTCGGGGCTGCGTTTCAAGCCACGCGGTTTATACGGATGAGTAGAAGATGTTCATTTGGATTGGCGAGCTTCATTTCCTTAAGTCTTCTTGGGTAGTCGGAGTATCTATGTTATGGTATCTTGGTTCATGTTAGAGACTTTGCGAGACGAGTCACGTATATAGCATGTTAGTCTCGTAAGCGGCTACGTGCCGATGTATCATTATGCATTATGTTACGATTTTATATGATTACGGATTTTACTTGATTTGAGAAAGACGAAAAGCATGTTGTCCTTTGAAAAGCTTCCGTATGCATTCATTTCATGATTTAGAGTCCGGTAAGATTATGAGTATCACGAGGATCGGCGGGTTCGCTCGGCCTAAGTAAGGGTCGGGTGCCCATCGTACCCCGTCAAGTAGGGGTGTGACAAATTAATTATCGGAGAGCGGTTCATCCTAGGGGTTATACGCAAAGTCGTGTCCCGGTAGGAATTCCTGTTTATGGTGTGAAGCACACAACATTTATAAACGGAGGCTACGGGGCATCTAGGGTGGTTACTTTCTTCTTTCATCTAAGAACGTGCGATAGAGCTAAGTCATAGGAAATAAAACTCCTTATACTAACCTTTGATTTCAGCAGAAGAATGGCATCGACAGAAGAAAGTGACTAGCGATATTGGAAGTTACAGAGCACGCAGGTAAGCAAAGGTATGAAAGATATATGTCGGGTAAGATATTGAAGTACGATTGAAATACAAGTTGAAGATTAAAAGAGAAAGTAAACAAGAAAGTGTAACGAGGTGCGGTTTGAGTTGGGCATACGGTATGTTCGTCATTTTTTAAAATACTTGTTGATATTAGGAGCCCTGCGTGGCTGTGATATGATATGATATATATATACATACATATGTTGGCCCTGCGAGGCATTGTTGGTATTTCCTGCGTGTAGGTTTTGAGATAGTAACAATTACAGAGGAAACTCTTCCAAAATTCTCCTGGAAATAAAGAGAGAATGAGATATAGGTTTGTAATATGTCTGGAAAGGTCATGCCAATAGTAATGATGAGATTTGACTAAGCTACGAGTACAGCCGACAACGAGGAAGAAGTTAATTGCTGAATTGAGGATAATAATAATTAGAAGATCGATAGCGATATGGTAAAAAGAATTTGGAGAGGGCTTGTAATCCTAAGAGATGATTTAGAAAAGAGTGGTAAATCTTGATGAAGTGTTATTTAAGGTATCGGCGGTTGATAAGCGAGGGATGAATTATGACGAAACATAGTTAAAAGAAGTAATAGTATGATTAAGACAAGAGTACGGAGGAAAAGAATTGTGATGGATATGAATGCATTGGTAAGACGGCTTGTGAGATGTTAAGGATACGATGTCTTGTAAGTGACGGGATTGTGAAAGACCGGTTATAGGAAGGATGAGGAACGAGGTAAAATGAGAGAGCCAATCAAAGGTGATAGAAGTATTTATAAGTAGCGGTGATTAAGGTGTGTTCATCACCATTGGGAATCTGGAAGTCTAGGACGGAAAGTAGTCATATCCATAGATGAAAAGTGTATATTGAGGATTGAAAAAGGGCTAAAATAGTAATTGTGGAGTCAGGAGAGTAAGAGACCCTTTCTAATTCGGAGGGAGATGTGTTATGTCACACCCCAATTTTCGATAGGGTGTGATGGGCACCCGACCCTTATCTTTGGGCAGTGGCGAAGCGAACCCTGCGACTATCATAATACTCGTGGTCGTAATGGGTCCTTAACCGGATCATAAATACATAATGAAATTTTTTTTTTGAAAAAACGAACATGCTTTATATCTTTTCAAATCAAACAAAACTTGCGGCCGTACGGAATGTGTAATATCATGTATAACAATACGACAACTTATAGAGCCGCTCTGGCCCGACATCTTATACACACACGACTCGGTCTACGAAAGTCTCTAACATAATCGGATACCATAACGCCCGTATATGCGGCTCGGCAACACTCGGAGCAAATGGAGCTCGCGATCCCGGCGGAACATCTTATATTTAATGTCTTGACTCACACAGGTGTACACGCGGCATGAACGCGGCCCCAGAAGAAAGGGGTCGATGCGAAATATGTTGAGTATGTAAAACGGAAATCATTATGATCATAACCGGAATGAAAAACCACGGATAACAAGTATAGGAACCGGAGAGTCATAACGTACACATTATGTACATATTATGTATATACATATACCGGTGAGCAAAACATATCATAA
>NW_026715272.1:0-31380 GCF_029784015.1 Lycium ferocissimum | reverse complement strand
ATGACTAAAGTGATGTTGTGTTGGTTATGGGTTGATTTGGAAGTTAATGTGAATTTTATGTAATTTTTGTAGTTATGGAAGTGACATTGTTAATGTGTGGATCATTGGTGTAATTTGTGAAATTGGAAGAGAAGAATGTGAATGGTGTTGTTCTCGGGTTTGGGGAGGAATTCGGGTAAGTTGGAGTGTCACGACCCAACCCCGTAGGCCGTGACTAGTGCCCGAGCTGGGCACTCGTACCCTTTCCTAATCATATATATATATATATATATATATATATATATATATATATATATATATATATATATATATATATATATATATATATATATATATATATATATATATATATATATATATATATATATGTATGTATGTATATATATATATATATATATATTTTTATACATATAATCTGGAAATGTACAGAACGTAAACACGCTGAACGATTCTACCCACAACCCACATTTATGTCTACGAGTTCTAAGAGCAATAACGAGTCATATGACGGGAAAGGGGCCCCGCCGTGCCTCGAATAAGCATATACAAATATACGTAACGGAGAAGGAGTCTATACCAAAAGGTGGAGCTCGGACAAGGGAACACTCAAAAATAGTCCGAACAGAATCCTAAGTCACGGCGCTCACCCAAAGGAGTACCTGTACCTGCGCGGCATGAAACGCAGCCTCCGAAGAAAGGGGGTCAGTACAGAATATGTACTGAGTATGTAAAGCATGAGATACAGAAAGTGAGGGCATAACTGGAATAAGGAGTACAGAAAGTAAACATAATATTCGGAATACCAAATGCTTGCGTCAGAAGTACAAATCATACATAAAAAAAAAGTCCAGAAGACATACATAGTGATCAGAATACCAAAGTGCTTACTCCTGAACATAATCATTCATATCGATTACCGGAAATCATATGCGAAGTACAGAAAACAAGTATAAAAATCAGAGTGCCAGAATGCTTACTTCAGAGCATAAATCATGCATATCAAAAACATATATCATATGCGGTCCATAATGGGACCCGGCGGACGGAACGTGGTCGCCCCTCCTGCCTTGGGCGCCACAACTCATCACACTTCGGAAGTTTTTGCATATCTCCGAACACATCCTCCGTATCACATCACAAACGGAAACACATCATACTTCGGATCTCATCATACTTCGTATCATATCATATTTCCGAACTCATCATACTTCGGAAAACTCATCATACTTCGGAATTTAATAAGTGCGCACGATACATACCGGCCCGGGACTCGGCGAAGGAATTAACAATGATGTGCACGAGCAGAATTGTGGGAATTATATGCAATTTAAAAATATTCATAACCATATGCAATGTAAACATTTACAAAGACTTAACAAATTAATCAAAACAAATCATTATTTACAAATTAGGACAATAGTTCAATCGCGTTTCTTCCGAATGCCACTCGGGCACATATCAAACCGAACCTTAAGGATCATAACTTCGTATCGGAATCATATACATAACAATTCTCATTTCAGACTCGTTAAATAAATAGGTAATCATACTCGGGGGTTCAAACGATAATCACACTAAGTCTTTTCCGGAAAATCGTTAAGTCCAAGCATAGAAAAGTCTCGGGGCCCACGGATAGGTGTCAACCCAAATCCGAGCCCGCTTATGAAGATCGGGGATGTTATACATTATGGGACCTCCTATGGGTGTTTCGGAGCGATCCGAGCCCGTTTGTGAAAGTTACGGACGTTCGTAGTTTCAGATTCGTTTAAGAACAAAATTCTTTTGAGGACAAAACTTTTATGCAACTTTTAAAATATAGTCATACGAAAGACATAAGAGCCCTAATTCGACTACCTTAAGAATACGAATATCAAGGGAAAGCCAAGAATCATGGACATGCTCGGATCACCAGAGTAGAATTACCTCGAGAATCGTGTCATAGCTTATTTACTCTAAGACATGCCAAAAGAAGAAAGGGTGAGCTTTACATACCTCGTCTGTCCTCAAAGATAATCAAAATTTACGTCATGGATTTCCCAAGATCTACAATACGTCATTAAATATCAAACGTTAGCTAAAGGCATTTAGGAACCCGATTCCAAACAAACACCAAATTCTACAAAAATTTGGGCAGCATTTTCCCTGTAACTGCAACACCCCGAGAATTCAACTCGGCCAAATTCATCAACAACAATACCAACAACATTCTAATAACATCAACCATTAATTCAAAACGCATTCTAACATAAACAACCTTCTTTCACATAATGCGACGATATCCACTTATATTCAATTCAACCGCTTACATTCAAACCAATATTCATGCTCATACGTTCAATTACTAATCCGGAACCATTCAAACAATATTCAAGAATACTTTAAACAATTCACACAATATTTCCAACAATCCAACCACACTACCACCTTACCCGAAATCTCTCCCTAACTCAACATAACGACACTAACACATTTCTTTCTTCTAGGACTCATGAACTACACCAACCATCTACACTTTAACAATGTCATTATCATAAATATAGAACCTACATAAGAATTACATTAACTTCCAAATCAGCCCACAACCGTTACAACTTCAACTTGATTCATTAAACTTTTATTATTATCATAGAATCCGTGACGACAACAACTAAAATACCATATAAAATTTATCCATTTCTTAACATCCAAAACAGCCCATTTTCGGCCAACACCTTAACACACACATTCAATAATTTTCATCCTTTCCCACACACTACAACAATCAAAACATGCTAACTAGAATTCAATTCATTACTTCAACACAACACAACACACACACACGGCCAAGCTTCCACATCCACGGCTCCACTCCAAGTTTCATATTTTCATGAATTTTATTCATTTCCACATACTCTAACATGCACAAACCATTCATAACATAAAAAAAACAAGATTAAACCTTACCTTCTTCCCCCTCTTCTTCACTCGACTATGGCTTGTTCTTGCAAGAATAAGGGGTTTGCTTGCTCCAACAATTATTCCACGTTAAAGAGGACCCTTCAATGGTTGGAATTGCTAGAAGAAACAATTTTTTTGATCAAGATTTTTTGACCTTCAATTTCTCCCTCCTAGGGCCGAATGGTTGCTTAGTTATTTCTCTCGAGGTTTCTTGATTCTTCTAAGGTTGGAAATGAGAAAGATTACTAATTAGTCATCTTTTATTACATGTTATAACCATCCATGTGGCCCTTGGCCCACACCAAGGTGGCCGGCCACATGGCACCTTTTCTTTTTTTTTTTTTTTTTTTTTTTGCCATGAAATAAATACTTTCCATAAATAACTTTTGACCCCAAATTTTCTTAATATCCCATGCCAACCAAGTCACAAATAACTTATGTCTCAAAACAAGATCGTAGTTAAAAGTCTCCATTCCACCTCCTGGAATAGTCTTGTCCTTAGCTTATCGTGGTTAACTCGGATTATCCCGACGTACAAAATACGGGCTATAACATGGAGTGTTGTTTGGGTTGTTTGGAAAATTGTATGAATTGTTTAAAGCGTTCTTGAATATTGTTTGAATGGTTTTGGGTTAGTAATCGAATGTATAAACGTTGATATTGGTTGGAATGTGAGTAGTTGAAATGAGTATATTGGAATATTGTGAATGTTGTTGAATTATGTAGAAAAAAGTGTTTAATGTTAGAATGCGTTTTGAATTGATTATTAATGTTGCTAGTTTGGTTGTTGGTGTTGTTGTTGATGAATTTGGCCGAGTTGAAATCTTGGGGTTGGTGTATTTACAGGGGAAATGCTGTCCAAATTTCTGTAGAATTTGGTGTTTGTTTGGAATTGAATACCTAAATGCATATAGCTAATGTTTGATATATTGGCGTTATGTAGATCTTGGAGTTCCCGAGACTTGAGGCTTGACTTAGTTTGAGAGCGGACGAGGTATGTGAAGCCTAATCTTTCTTTCTTTTGGCATGTCCTAGTGTTAATTAGGCTATGACACGAGCCTCGGGGTAACTCCACTCTCGAGATCCGAGCTTATATACGCATCTTATTCGGCTTCTAAATACTTACCCTCTTAATGTATGCTAACTAAAACCCTTATGTTTTCATTTGATTGAATTTCAAAGGTTTTGTAAAGAATTTTGCTTTTAAAAGATTCTGAAACTACGAACGCTTGTAACTTTCGTAGACGAGCTCGGATCGCCCCGAAACGTTCGTAGGGGATCCATAAGGCATAACATCCCCCAACTCCCATAGGCGGGCTCGGATGGGGTTGATACCAGTCCGTGGGCCCCGCGACTTTTTTTTATGTTCGTTCTTAATGACCTTCGGGAAAGACTTAGTATTACTTTCACCTTAACTCCCGAGTATGGATTTCTTACCTATTTAATGAGTTCATGATTATGATTTTTTTATGCATATGGTCACTCACGACTCTGCTCGTGCATATGGTCGTACATCCTTCACCGAGTCCCGGGCCGGTTATGTGTCGCGCGCAATTTGATATATTCCGGAGTATGATGTGTCCGATTCGTCGAGCCCCTCATCAGAGGGCCGGGTACCGTGTATATTTGGCGTTATGATGTGTTACGGCGTTATGAGGTGATATGATATGTCGGGTTTCGGAGATATGAAATCTTACGAGTATGATGTGGCATGGCGCCATCGACGGCGGCGACCATCGTTCTAAGAGCCCGTGCATGATTTATGTTTTAAATTAAATGTTTTGATATTTTGCATATTGTACTTATTTTTTCGTATCTCTCGTTCGATTATGATTCTCACTATATTTTCTTGCTTTGCATACTTAGTACATATTCCGTGTCGACCCCCTTTTCTTCGGAAATGCGTTTCATGCCCGCGTACGGACGCTCGGCAGTGACCCACCCGCCTAGGACACCTATTCTCGCTTTTTGGGAGTGCTCCTTTGTCCGGGCCTATATTTTGGTATATATACTTTTTTCGTTGCATATGTATACATTCATTCGGGGTACGGCGGGCCCCCGTCAAGTCATATGATTACCCCGTTGCTCTATTTAGAGGTGCATGCACATGTATGTGGGTTATGGTTGTTCTTGTGTACGTATATGTTCGTCGTTTTATATTTAGGCGGTCCCATCCGCCGTGGCGCCCTGTCGGTACACGTATATGCGTATTTTGATATGTTATGTACATTACGTCAGCCTCGTCGGCGTTTGTGACATATGTTGGCTACTATGCGTTAATACAAACCATATGTGATTATTTATATTTATGCAAGCTTAGTATGCTAATTCTGAGTGTCAGGTGCGTATGAGTGTCCAATTCGGACACTAGTCATGGCCTACGGGGTTGGGTCGTGATAAATCGTCACCTTATTCAATTGCCGGTAATCAATGTACATTCTCAAGGAGCCATCTTTCTTTCGGACAAACAATACGGGTGCTCCCCACGGGGATAAACTAGGCCTAATAAAGCCTTTCTCAAGCAAGTCTTTCAATTGCTCCTTCAACTCTTTCAATTCTACGGGAGCCTTTCTATAAGGAGGAATAGATATGGGCTAAGTGTCTGGCAACACATCAATAGCAAAATCAATCTCCCGCTCGGGAGGAAGGCCTGGAAGCTCTTCCAGAAACACATCCGGAAATTCATTTACTACGGGAACTGACTGAAGAGTCGGCGGTTCAGCCTCTACATCTTGAACCCGAACTAGATGATAAATGCAATCTTTTGTGATCATTTTCCTTGCCCTCAGATAGGAAATAAATCTACCCTTTGGTGACGCCGTATTTCCTTTCCATTCTAAAACTGGTTCTCCCGGAAATTGGAAACGAACCATTTTCATTCTACAATCTACGCTGGCGTAGCAAAAAGTTAACCAATCCATGCCCATAATAACATCAAAATCCACCATTTTTAACTCATGCAAGTCAATCATAGTATGACGATCACAAATCACAATTACACAATTTCTATATACTCGGCTAGCTATTACCGATTCACCAACGGGTGTAGACACCTCAAAAGGTTTGATCGACTCCGGTTTGACTCTAAACCAACCCGTAATATATGGAGTAACATATGACAACGTGGAGCCCGGATCTATCAAAGCATATACATCATGAGAAAATACCGATAATATACCTATGACAATATCAGGAGAAGACTCAAGATCTTGGCGTCCAGCCAAGGCATAAATACGGTGCTGAGGACCGCTAGAACTGGGGACTCTCCCCCTGCCTCTACCATGGCTGACTGGCGCATGTGAACCTAGCCCCATAGGGCATATAGAAGATAAAGATCCGGCTATCGACCCTAAAGGCTGGGTCCTGCCTCTACCACTAACTGAGGGGCAATCACGCATAATATGGCCTGGCTGACCATATGAATAGCAAACCACTAAACCCAATCTGCACTGACCCTAATATAACTTCCCACATTGGGAGCATCGTGGTACGACTAGCCTCGCCTGACCCGAATCACCTCTAAACTGAGATCCCGAAAAGCTCTGACTCGGCCCGGGATGAGTAGATCTATCAAATCTCTTGCCTGAAAACTGTGGAGGCGCACTAGTCACGAATAGCACGAATGTCTAGAAGAGGCTGCCGTGCGTGCCGCCTCTATGCTCGCTCATCGGACCCGAAGATCTAGCCCTTGTTATACCCTTTGTCATGCTCACGTTCACTTCTTTGTTGTTGCGGGCTTTCTTCCTAAATTGCGAGCATGGGCCTGGATGTGTGAAATATCCATGGCCAGTCTGGGGGATGCACTCAAGCACCTATCCATTAAATGAGGCCCTAGGCCTTTCTGGTGCGCCGGTCACCCATATCCGCTACCATGGCCGAAGCATACCTAGCCAAAGAATTGAAGCGGAGACTATACTCTAGAGCACTCATGCTCCCTTGCCTCAAATTTAAGAACTTGTCGGCTCTAGCTCGCCGAACTTTCGGAGGCAAATAATGTCGGAGAAATGCATCTACAAATTCTTGCCATACCGGAGAAGGTGCATTGGCTCCCCGTGAAGCCATCTAAATTGTGTACCAATGAACCGCGACATCCCTCAATCTATAGGACGCTAACTCCACTGATTTGGTGTCCGAAGCGTCCTTAACATACCATCAAAAAAATTCTGAGGGTCCTCATCCGGCTTTGATCCAAAGAATTTTGGAGCTTTCAAACTAATGAAATCACGGGCCCTTGCACTAACAAAATCTATTACCTTGCCCCGAATTTTGCCGGCGGGTCCGGGCGAAGAACCAATTGAGTAAGCAAATGAATGACCTATTTTACATCTTGTCGAAGCATCCGGTGGAGGAACCGGAGGGTGCCGGAGGGGGGCGAGGCTCTTTCACGCTCCTCTAATATAGGTGCGGGAATGGAAGGACCGAGATTGAGCCGCACTCGGGACTCACTTTTCCTCTACTACCGGTGGCGGCTCTTTCACCACTTTTCTCGCCACCGTCTTGCCTTTTAGTCTCCGTCGTAGTCCTTCTCTTTCGCTGCATTTCGAAATACACAACACACGGTTAAGGAACAAGAAGTTCTTATATCATAGCTCTATCGCATGATTCTTATGAAAAAAAGAAGGTCATTCATTCCTAAAATGCCTATGCAGCCTCTTGTTTATAAGTGTGGCGCCGCAACACACCCATAACCAAGACTCTACCGGACACGGCTCGTAGACACGCCTAGGACCGAACTCACGATACCACTTTTGTCACGACCCAACCGGAGGGCCGCGACGGGCACCCCCCCGTGATAGCCCTCCCGGGCACCTCTTAACATACTTTCATATCACATCTAGGTGAGCCACATAGTTAAATCATGCTTTTCATTCATCATCATTCTAATCTCATTGGGCGACAATTCATTTATATCATCATTTGCAACTATGCCCAAATAATTGTACATGAGCCGACGTGGCTGAACAAAATATAGGCCGACAAGGCCAAACATATCTACACATATACAAATGTCTACGAGCCTCTAAGAAGAATACGCCATATTATATAGGCGGGACAGGACCCCGCCGTGCCCATAAATATGTACATAAAATAATCTATACCAAAAGCTACGGCTCTCCGAAATAGAGCTCCGCTATGTAGTCCCCGAGAAATATAGCTATGGATCAAGTCCGTCTCCGGCCACCGCGGGCATGACGCAACGTCCACAAACGAAAGGACGTCAGTACGAAGAATGTACTGAGTATGTAAACCATGATCAACATCAATATGAAAGCATAATAGATGACATATGAAATAGCATAAGATGGGAGATAATAGCATCATCGTCATAGCACTTACTTGCCTTTCATAGGGACCTTCCCTTTCTATTGCGTATCCGTGTAGATACATCCATATCCGTATCCGTATGTGTATTCGTACTCATTTACCCTTCGTATCCATTTTCGTATTCGTATTCATATTTCCATTCATACTCATACTCATATCAGTTACATCTCATATACATTGCATATACATAGCCTTTACATAACACTTACATATACTTAGCATATTCATACTCATAATGATGTCATATACATAGCATTTGTATAGCATACCCGACCACGAAGGCTCGGTGTTTCACATACCTGGCCCTACCAAGGCTCAGTGTCGTACATACCTGGCCCTATCAAGGCTCAGTGTTATCCGTACCCAACTGCAGTGGTGCACACGCATTACATATATACATATCTACTATATTCTACCCAGCCATATAAGCTCGGGGTTTCATAATAGCCACACATGGGCACATATACATATAAGCTCATAGGCATCTTTAGATTTCTTTACTATCATCATTCATTACATTTATCCTTAAAGGAGTTCTCATCGTATAAGAAACTTAGTACAATCGTATCGCATCTAGAATCATAAGCTTAGTAGCTTTTAGAGATAGGATCATTAGAGAATATCGTAGGCTCATAGAAGGATAGATATTTGGCCAAAGAACCATGCCTTATGAAAGAAGGGTTAGCCTTACAAACCTTTCCGTTCAAATATTCTATCACTTGCACGTGCTTCTTCAATACTCACGTTCTACCTTCATTAAAGTTATACTACTATTAGAACTCGATAGCTTAGCATGCATGACTAAGGCTAGAGAAAATTGGACAGCGTCTCCTTTATTTATACGACTTCCTCCATATCATATCAACTCCCAAACATCAATAACAACTTTCATAAAATCATCACAATAGCCTTTATTCAACTACATTACCTTTACTTCTCAATTCACTTTAATTCATCCATATTCATGGTCGTATCACACAATTTCGTTCATTCATATACAAGATCTATTCCATGTTCTCAATATCATTTATAACATGACTATAATCATAATGTATCATGAATCATAACTCAATCCAAACATTTACTCAAAAGTGACACTATTCCCACATTCATGACCCAATTCCTAGTTGCTTATATAATTCAAGTGTTTCAACTTTAAAATAACTTAAACAACAAGGAAATGTCATAAAACTTACCTTAGATGGTGTAGAAATGAACCTTGGGTGCAAACACTTCTCTTGAGAAAAACCCTAGTTTCACCTTCACTTGGATTTCTTGTTTTGGATGAACTTTAATGGGTTTCTTATACTTGATTCACTTAGTATGATGTAGTTGATTACTAAAATCTCTTAAATTTGTATGGGAGAAATGTTCTAGAGAGTTCTAGAGAGAAGGAGTGAAATGTGAAAATGAAATAATGAACTTGGTCCTCTTTTTAATAACTAAGAATTCAGATCTGTCGGGACATTATATGGACACTTATACGGTTCGTATAACTTATACGGTCCGTATAACTTATGCGGTCCGTATAAGTGACCGTGAAATGGACCTTTCATTCACTCGTCTCTGTGACCATTATACGGTCCGTATAAATTTATACGATCCGTATAACTGACCGTATAGTCCCACTAGTGAGAGATCTTCACTGTGATGGTTCTATGGTCCATTATATGGTCCGTATAATGAGCCGTATAATCCATCAGTCCACTGAACTTGTTCACGTCACTTCTTTTGATCTCCAATCCTTATGGAACCTTCTTAACACTTCATTAACAATCCAAAGAATGTTATAACTCTTCTCCAAAACTTCATTAAGTCATCGTTAATTCGATACCGCAAATTGTTACACCTCGCATTTTGTACATTTGAATATTCCGAGTTAATGGCGGGAAGTTAAGGACAAGGTTATAATTTTTTTTTCTAGAATGCATAAGTTGCGTATTCATTTCTAGTGGCATGGATTATTAAGAAATTTTGGGGTCAAAGGTGAAATTTTGGAAATTAGTAGTTCATGAAAAAATAAGGCCACATGTAGTGTGGGCCATGGCCACTTGGAAGCTTAATATATGTAGCATTAAGATGACTTATTAAGTCATTTTCATCATGTTCATCTTTTGGAAATTTCATGAAACTTGGAGAAATTTGGAGGGAAGGAAAATTTGAAAAAAAAAAAAAAAGAGAAAAGGAGGGCACATGACCGGCCATGTGCCCCATTATTATTATATATATAGGTGTGTGATGACCAAAGAAGGCAAGTGTTCATCATTTTCTCCTCTAGAAATTTCAAGAAAGAGAGAGGGAGGAAGATATGGGGAGTTCGGCCAAGGAGAGAGCTGGCCGAAACTTGCCCCTTAAAATTGATTATGAAAAATTGTTCTCTCCATGTTTCCCTACTAATTGGAAGGTTCTCCACGACATGGAGTGGTTGTTGGAAGGAGAAAACCATTCGTTGTTGCAATTCCTCAAGCCTAGCCGAGGGAGAAGTTCAATGGAAAAAGGTGAGGTTCAATTTTCTTTACATGTTTCATAGGAGTTTATGCATGTTGTAAGATGTAGAAATGAAGGAAATTCATGAAAGGCTGCATGTTGAGACTTGGCCGTGTAGGGGGCTGTTTTTAGTAAAATATAATGAACTCATGTTATATAGTATTTTGGTTGTTGATTGTTGTAAATTATGTGATGAAAATGAAGGTTTGATGACTCAAATGGAAGTCGGAAATGTGGTGGACTGTTTTGGAGAGCGATATGATTTTAATATAGATTCTTGTGTGCATGGGAATAATGATCGCTAGCATGCGGATTGTTGATATAGTTTATGAGTTTAAAAGAAATAAATGTATTGTTGGTGTTCTTATGGCATTTGGAAGATTTGGGTTGGAATGTCTTGAACATGTTGTGAATTGAGTATTGATATTGTTATTATGATTGTTGATTATTGGCATTATTGTGGATGGTTTGGCCGGGTTGAATTCCGGTTGTTGTTGATTGAAATTGGCCAAGTTGAACTTGGGATGGAGTATTTACGGGAAATGTCGCGAAATTCCGGTAGGCAAGTGTTACCTTAAGATTCAACTTCTAAATACTCTAACTGACGTTTGGTAAATGTGACCAAATTGTAGATTCTGGCGAACTTGGAACTGGGATTTGGAGTAATGTAAGAGGCGGAAAAGGTATGTAAGGCCTCACTCTCCCTTCTTTGGCATGTCTTAGACATAATAGGCTTGAATACGAATCTCGGGGATGATCCTATTCCTAGAAGTCCGAGATTGAAATTAACCCCTTTTCATTCAGTAGAATTGAATTAATATTTTGCATAAAATGTTGGAAAGTTGTCTAAACATCTAGAACTCGCACAAATATGACCCGACTATCTTAAAACTCTCATAAGTGACGTCTTGAAATGTAACATATGTAAGTTGTGTACGTCACCTCATTTGACTCGAGAGTGGGCCGTTCCGGATTTTCTTTTATTGCTCCGTTTAGCAAACGATAAGTGTTGTAACTATGCTAATGAGAATGTTTCTATGACGACAATGATAACGATGAGGTAAGGAAGAGAATATGTCTATGATAAGTGTAACAAGAATGATTCCACGACTAAGAGCCTTAAGTCAAGAATCCAATGCGAGTATGAATGTGTTAAACTAGTTCTTGGTCTTTAATTTTATTCCTTGGTTATGATACTATTTTCTAAGCATTTCAAGCATATGAACTAATGTTTATGATGTCCATGGTTTCGTTTCATTTTTTTTTCAATATTATTTTCCGTTGATAGTCCCGCCTTATAATTATCGTTCCTTCAAGGTGAGATATATGTATATGAGATACGTATATGTACATGGGCTGGGGGGAAGGGATACATGTATATGTGGGGAATGGGAAGGGAAACATGTTTCATTGCCACCTGGTCAGCTGGCTTATCATCCCGGACGCGGGATGCCCGGACGCGGGATAAATGGGCGAGCCGACGTATTTCGGCGCTATGTGGGCGAGTCGACGTTGTTCGGTGCTATGACATGACGCGATATGCTATGACATGACGCGATATGCTATGACATGACGCGATATGCTATGACATGACACGATATGCTATGATATGATATGATATGATATGATATGATATGATATGATATGATATGATATGATATGATATGGTACGATATGATATGATATGATACGATATGATATGTTATGACGAAACACGACATGATATGAGTTCTATTCTCTATGTCTACGAAAAAGAAATGTTTTTTTTCAAAAAGGGAAAGATAAGCATGCATGGCATCCGCCCTCAGAGGCACTCATATGTACGAAAAGGCGACTTTACGGGTGACATGTTCCATATGTACGAGCTTACTCCCTTACACATGATATGTCTCATATGTACAGGATACTCTCTCTTACATGATATGCCCTATATCTCCATACTGTTGTTGTATATGATTACGTTTCTTTCTATGTTACCATCCATGCCCTACATACTCGGACATCGCTCGTCTTTGACGCCCGCTTTTGTGGGCGGCGCGCGTTTCGTGCCGCGCGGTGCACCGGATGAGTAGAAGCCATTACGAGAAGACGTTCCGGCGGATTGGCGAGCTCCATTTCATTCGGTGTTGCCGAGTCAGAGCACTATGATATGGTTCCATGTTCTATGCTAGAGACTTTGCAGACAGTGTCATATGTATAGTACGTTGGTCTGTAAGCGGCTCCATAAGCCGATGTGTTGTTATAGGTTGTATTACAGATTTCGCGTGATTATAGATACCGTTGGGCATACAGAAAGCGGAAAGCATATTTGTTTCTCGAAAAAGTTCTGTTATGTATTCATGCTATGATTAAGGGCCCAATATGAATATGCGTGTTACAATAGTCAGAGGGTTCGCTCGGCTCTGAGTATGGGGACGGGTGCCCATCACACCCTAGTAAGATCGGGGTGTGACACAAATCTTGCCCGACACATGGCATATACCTTACTTTCCTTAACAACTTTCATCTCCTACTTCAAATATCTTTGAAATCTTATTTAGAACCGTCAAATGCTATTTCTTACTTATTGAAAAACCATTTACTTCGTGCTCTTCGTTTGCCCATTCACTATGCATCAATAAAAATTTTTTCGAGGTGTAACAGTTAAGGCTATTCTTTCCTTCTTTTTGGCATGATCTATGACAAGTGTGAGGCGTAATTATATCCATAATGAATCCACTCCTAGATGTGGGATATCATGAGTTCCTTGACTTCTTAAGCCCGAAGGGGCATTCATAAGTTGTATGATTTTATAACAATGTCTAAACCTTGAAGGGGGACACTTATAAGGTTTTCTTATTCCTATGCATTTCACATTTGATTTTTGAGTCTCGAAGGAGACAAATGAAAAGGGGAAAAAGTTCCCGTTTTGAACTGAAAGTTGCTCCGAAAGAAGTCTTTTGATGATTTCCAAAGATTTTCATGCATTTACATATTTACATAGATGCACGACATCATTTCATCTGGAAGGGGAAAAAGGCTAAGGCGTTATATAAGCAAACCAACTGATCAGCTGGTATACGATGATTATGATGCCCAAAGGGGCCATTATGCTATTATGCCCGAAAAGGCTGCGAGCAGGGTGAAGGAATGGATATATATATATACACACACACTCATGATGCATTAAAAGTTCATATGCATATACATTATTCGCAGTGTTGGCTACAGGTACAAGTTGAGTCTGCTACACTTTTATCATTCGAGTCAAGATATATTGTTTCGATCTTGCCTTACATACTCGCACATTATTCGTCCGCGTCCCTTTGCTGGGGGGGCTGTGTTTCATGTCACATTGTGCGAGCCGCTGATCAAAGGACACTTGCCATAGGATGTTCCCGCGCTATCAGCTGGATTGGTGAACTCCATTTCTGTTAGGAGTGTTGTCGAGTCAGAGTACTTGTGTATGTCCTCGAGTCAGATGCATTACGAGTATGCTGGGGCCCTGTCTCAACTTATGTTATGGTAACTTGGTCCTTGTTAGAGGCTTTTGCAGACAGTGTCATGTGGATAGTGCGTCGAGATGTCGACAGTTGTGTAAAGCGGCCATGTAGGTCGACGTGTTCATATGCATTGTTTTAAATATTTGACTAAAGGTTTTCTTTGATTTAACGATAAAGGAGAAGTCCCTGACATGATGAAAGAGTTCTATTAAAAAGTTTTCATGTTTTACTTGACGAGGGCGTCATTTCATGATTTAAAGGTTAAGAAAAAAGTTATGACTTATGAATAGAATGGTAGTATGGCACTCAACCGAGTAGGGTCTTAAGTGTCAGTTGTGGCCTTCCGATTTGGGCCATGACAGAAGTGGTATCAGAGCAGTTCGTCCTAGGTGTTGTCTGCAAAGCCGTGTCCAGTAGCGTCTTGTTTATGGGTGTGAAGCGTGCCACACTTATAAACAAGAGGCTGCGGGGCATTTAGGAACCATCGAACCTTCCTTCTCATCTTAGATCGTGCAATAGAGCTAAATTACAGGATGTGATGTCCTTGACTCTAATCCTAAATGTTTTGATTATGGATGAGTAGTTGATTATGCGTCTGTGAAGTAATTGATGAGAATTGAAGTTGTTACTCCGAGAGGTATGTTTCTTGCCTTATTGATAATGATAGACTTTGATATGAGAACTGAAGCGAGATGTTACGGGTGATTGTGATCGACCTGTGAGGCATTAGATGTGTTTTATAGGCTGTGTGTGGGAATGGGCAGTAAGAGGTATAGATGAAACTCTGCCAATTTTTTTTTATAGATAGAATTGTTTGAATGTCTATGCCATAGAGAAAGAATGAAGGGAAAATGTGACAACCGAATGTTTGGTCAGTCATGACTGAATGAACAATTATGAGATGCTTTCAAAAGGAAGTTTTAGAATGATTTGAATTTAATTTAAGGGAAGAACCCTGGAGGGAAAAATGATCAGTAATTAAAGAAACTGGAATGAGTTGCATTCGTGATTTCAGAGAATTAATATTTGTTAAAGATATAGGGAAAGTTGACATTAGGAACCCAAATGTAGTATTACGATTTATAGATTGGTGAGCAAGAGATAACGAAGATATATTGATACGGGAAAGGAAGTTAATGAGCAAGGGAAGCCAAGGAAGACCCTAAGGGAAAAAGTAAGAAAAGTGGACTAATGAATTGGAAAAGGAAGTTGTGTAGCCATCAAGGACAAGAGGAAGGATAATAAGCTAACAAGATTGGCCAAGAGGCAAAACATCGATAGCCTGGAATAAGAGTTTTGATAAGGAGTACAGAAATTCGATCATAATGAAAATAAATAAATGTACGGGGGTATGTATAAATACGAGGAAATGGTAATATCGAAAGGGAAGATGAGGACTCAACGCAAGGAGAAAGAACAAAGAGAATTCGTGAAGATTTCATGATAAGAACAGGAACCGACAAAAGATTAGAAGGACTATGATGCATGACTGTGATGCCAACAAGTAGTTAAGAGAACTAGGGGACAATATGAGCTAAGCCAATGAAAGGGAGAGTCATGAGGATGAATGGTAGAGAGTATCAACTTCTAATGGTATAGTATAAATATAAATCAGAATTGGGAACCTAGAGCAAGGAGAATTTCAAGGATATTAAGAAGATAGTCGTGAAGAAAGACTAGGGCTAAAGGAACGTGGAATAGTCGGATACTCCAAAAAAGGGGCCCAATGAATTCGTTGTCCCCATTAATTCATTAGCCTAGGGGACTACTAGTCATGAAAGGTAGAAGTGAAAGGACAATAGAGAAGGTATCAGAATTGTATCCGATATGCATAAGCATTTTGATTTTCTACAAGAACTCAGCTGGCAAAAAGGAAATAAGTTAAGCCATACGATGAAAAGACTCCGGCATTATACGAAATAGAGGAGTTGAAGGATCGCTAAGGTCGGCCAGATGATTATCAAAGACGATTAATATTCGAAGGTTGCTAGTATACGAGAACATATTTTAAAATGGGGGAAGAATAAATTCAGTTCAAAGATGAACCATAATATTTCTAAGTTCAAAGGAGGGAAATGTACTTGCTTGAAGGAGCCAAAATTCTAGATTAACCAATATACTAAGAATGTACTAAAGAAAAGTGAGAATGGACTAAATATACAGATATTATGAGACACATATGAAAAGGGAGGACAACCATTTCAAGAAAGTAATAAAAGAATCGTAAGCTCGCAAGTTACAACATTCAAGGACGAATGTTTTTAAGAGGAGAAGGATGTCACACCCTGTACTTGCGGAGAAGCTTATTACATTTGAATGTAAGTATGTCAAGATATGGCTAAGAAAACAACTTTGGATTATGAGGAACAAATCATTATTGAGTATATTGTATGAGTAAAGGATGAATTATGATCTTGAAAGTCGTAATCGGGAAGGGCAATCTTGGAACCAAAGGAAATGACCCTCATCAAGTATAATTAATGATAAGTATCATGTAGAGGGAGTTTTGGAAGATTCCGGGACCATGCAAATCGAAGAAAATAAGTTTGTCAAAAATTTGAAAAAATTTGGAAGAATTTTGGGCAGATTTTTAATCAACTTTGGAGGGGTATTTATCTTAGTATATTAGGAGTTTTAAGGTGTTTCAAAAGCCTAAAATGAAGTTCGCCGTGTCTAGTTTCCAACGCAACAAACTGCTCATTTATACGACATCGGAGTAGAGAATTATGGTCGTTACGTGTTAGGCTGACAGAGTAGAAACGCTACTACAGTAATCGGGCTGCTACAGTGCTACCGACTCTAGAATTATTTAAAAGGGTTTTACCCCTTATTTTTCATCCAACAACACTTCTAAGGAGTCCTTCAGAATTCTTGAGGGTTCCATAAACTTCCATAATATTCTGTAACCTTCCATAGTCTTCTGTAATCTTCCATAACCTTCCATCACATCAAGAGAGACGATCATCATCAAAACCCCAAAGATAATCCAGGGAAGGTAATTTTTCTTGTTCTCTTCAAGGTGGCGATGAACTTGATCTTGGAAAGAGTTGAATAAAGTGAAGTTCTTCTACTATAAGGTATGTTCTTCCTATTATTTACGTGATTGAGGTGATGTAGAGGTTTAGCAAGTCTTAGGGAGGAAAGAATGAAAAATAATAAAGTGCTGAATTGAAGTTGATGGCCATGAGGTGAGTTTGAAAAAGAATTTTGGATTAATTTGAGATTAAATTGAATATAATTCTTTGATTATGGTATTATGGATGTTGTTATGGTTGGTTGAGAAATTGAAAAAACATCGTGTGGGATGTTTTATGAAGCATATTGGTACCGATGATGATGTTATTGATGTTATTGTTGTTGTTGTTGTTGTTGGTTGTTGGTATTGTGATTTTGGGTTAGGGATATAAACAGGGGAGATGCTGCCCGAATTTCGACAGATTTTAAGAGAATTTAATTTGAAGGCATAAGACAAGCATATCCCGATGAGCCTAACGATAGTACGAATAGTTTTATATGTAGATTGCGAGACAGGAAGTAGGTTGCAAAGTTGAGAAGTAAGCTTTCAGGTATGTTAAGGCTATTCTTTCCTTCTTTTTGGCATGATCTATGACAAGTGTGAAGCGTAATGATATCCATAATGAATCCACTCCTAGATGTAAGATATACTGAGTTCCTTGACTTCTTAAGCCCAAAGGGACATTCATAAGCTGTACGATTTTATAACAATGTCTAAACCTTGAAAGGGGACACTCATAAGGTTTCCTTATTCCTATGCATTTCGCATTTGATTTTTGATTCTCGAAGGAGACAAATGAAATGGGGAAGAATTTCCCATTTTTGAAAAAGGGGAAGAAGTTCCCGTTTTAAACTGAAAGTTGCCCCGAAGAGAGTCTTTTGATGGTTTCCAAAGATTTTCATGCATTTGCATATTTACATACATGCACGACATCATTTCATAGGGAAGGGGAAAAGGGCTAAGGCGTTATATACGCAAACCACCTGATCAGCTGGTATACGATGATTATGATGCTCGAAGGGGCTGCCCGAAGGGGCCATTATGCTATTATGCCCGAAGGGGCTGCGAGCAGGGCGAAGGCATGCATTATATATTTATATATATACTCATGATGCATTAAAATTCCATATGTATGTACATTATGCGCAGTGTTGGCAACATGTACAGATTGAGTCTGCTACACTTTTATCATTCGAGTCGAGATATATTGTTCCGGATTCGACTTACATGCTCGAGATTATTCGTACTGACATCCCTTTGCCTGGGAGCGCTGTGTTTCATGCCACACAAGAGCAGTCAGTTTAGCAAAGGACACTTGCCATAGGATGTTCCCGGGCTATCAGCTGGATTGGTGAACTCCATTTCTAATCAGAGTGTTGCGAGTCAGAGTACTTATGTATGTCCCCGAGTCAAATGCATTACAAGTATGCTGGGGCCCTGTCCTTGTTAGAGGCTTTTGCTGACAGTGTCCTGTGGATAGTGCGTCGAGATGTCGACAGTTGTGTAAAGCGGCCATGTAGGTCGACGTGTTCATATGCATTATTTTAAATATTTTATTGTGACTAAAGGTTTTCTTTGATTTAACGATAAGGGAGAAGTCCCTGACATGATGAAGGAGTTCTATTAAAAAGTTTTCATGTTATACTAGACGAGGGCGTCATTTTATGATTTAAAGGTTCACAAAAATTTGTGACTTATGAATAGAATGGTATTATGGCACTCAGCCGAGTAGAGTCTTGAGTGCCAGTTATGGCCCTCCGGTTTGGGTCATGACAACTTACCACCAAGAATTTCCTCAAAGAATATCCTTGAAAAGCTCCTAAGAACTCTAAAGTCGAAATAATAAAGTACGGGGGACTTAGGACTTTTAATGCTTAGTTAATGAAATAATCCCTGCCCGATATCACTTTTACGGCGCAGCGGTCCTGCCTCGACAGACACTCAGACCTCTACGGCGGTCATCCCAGAAAACACCAGACCGATTTGGCGGCCATCCCACCATTATTGCGGTGCCGCTATAGCGGGCACCAAAATTAGATTTTCCCAAAATAATCACAACTCAATCCCGAAATCCCGACTATCACCCGAGGTCATCTGCTCACATACCACATACACAGACACGCATAAAAACACGCTACAAATGAACTCGTAGCCTCGAAATTCCCAATGGAGATATCGTTGACTGAGTCAGCTCCCGATACCTCAACATCAATTTCCCAACCTAAGTCCCGAAATGCACCCGAGTGCATTGGGAGCCGAACCAAATATGCACATAAGTTCTAAACGACCATCTGGACATCTCGAAATCAATGAATTTCTAAAAAAATGTCCGTTTACCCAAAAGTCAACTTTAAGTGAACTCTTTTTTTTAAAGCCCAATTTTCCCAACACCTCGAGAAGCGTGTCAATGGTCCGCTAGACTCAACTGTGAGCTAAACAAGCTAAAAAAAAGTTCAAAAATGCCAAAAAGACTATAACGACCAAACGGGTTGTTACATTGCATTTGAACGAGTGAACCACATGGCTTGCAGTATCAACATGGGGCATGAGCTGATGCGGAATATAATATAAAACACAGATAATCTGAGTAAGCATGAAATCTCATAATAGTAATGAAAATACTGGTTAAAAAGATGATGTGGAAATAGTCTGAATAAACATGACAAATACTGAGCAACCAATGGATATATGACTCTGAGCATCTGGCATAATATAACTGACCAGTCTATGATATCTCTGACATAAGTATGACTTCTAAACTGCTTATTGGGATAAGGCCCCTGGCATACCTTAACTGCACAACTGAAACAAACATAAATAAAGATAACACCCCGAATAGAATGGGGCTCACCAAAAGCTTATACGAGCAAGTCCTAAAGTGCTGATCCGTCGTCCTGCAAATCTGCTTTGTGAAATGCAGGGCCCCGGGAAAATAAAGGGGATGTCAGTACACTTGAATTATACTGGTTTGTAAAGCAATTGAATGAAATAAAGTATGACATATGAAATAATAGGGCTGAAACTGAATACTGAGCATGAACCTGAGCATATCTGACATGAGTATATATATAACTTGAGTAAAACATTTTAAGTGGGAGAGCCTTAATATAACCAACATGTGCCCAATAGTAACCACCACATGAGTATGTGGCGTCTGATCTCTTCCCGACCAGCTAAGCCATCCTGTACCTTGCCGGGGTACAAGACATAAACATGAACATGAATGGATCCAATAACCAGCAATGGGTAAACATGAAGGTCTTGTCCTAACTGGGCGAAGCGATCTTTATCCTATGCTGGCATATGTAGTTTCAAGCTATTTGAGCCTTCTCGGTAATTTGTGCAACTCCTAAAAATATGAACATGGAAATAGTTGGCCTGGTAGCCTATGAATTATATAAACATGATTGAAAACATGATTCTTGATTTTGTTATAACATGAAAATAGATATTTAGGATAACTTGTATGAAAACATGGAATCATGTAGAATTTCATGAAAATAAACATAAAAGTTCATATCTTGTATTTAAGAACCCATGAAATGCCAAGTACGGGTTTTCATAGATTACAGACAGATTCTCAATAACTGAAATGGAATATTAAGATCACAAGAACGAATTACTAATACAACAGGGTATATCATGGCACATGTACTTAAGGTTATCATGAACATGGCTGGAAACCCTAGTTTTGGTGAAATTTAGTATAATCATGGAAGAACGTGGCGTGGGAAGAATAATAGTTTTCCCATATATAGATAGAAACCCTACATACCTGTTAATGATCCAAAACTTGTAGAAAAGGTCTGGACTTGAAGAAGAATTCCAAAAGTTTTATATCTTGAATCCTTTAGATGGGTTTTCTTGAAAACCCAAGGTTAAGGATAATGAATTCTTATTTAGGAATCATGGATACATGTTAGAATTCACTAAAAAGGCTTGGAATGGACTTACCTTGACTTAGTAGGATGAGGATAGGAGAAATCTTCACTCTAGGGTTTGGAGAGAATGAAAAATATGGAAAAAGAATTGAAAACACATTTATATATTGTTCAGTCGTCAGGCCGATATACGGTACTTTTTACGGTCTGTAAAAGATTTACATTCCGTGAAAGGTGGCCGTAAATTGGTTACAAAAACTTGGTAATTCTCCTCCATATTTATGGTACAAAAGTACGGTCAGTAAAACCTATACGAACCGTAAAACCCTACCATAAATCACTTACAGTAAGCTCGGTTTTCTAGGGTCCATCTACGGTCTGTTTTACGGGCCGTAAGCAATTTACAGTCCATAAAACCTGAAAAATGGGATCGCTGAACTGAAATGAATTTCAATCCTAACACTCCCTGTCTTGGTTTCCTAAGTCCTTAATCATGAATGTATACTAGTTTAAAGATACGAGGTGTTACAATATCTCCCCCTTGGGATCATTCGTCCTTGAATGATGGGTCATGGTTAGGAATGCAACTGGACATGGCTTGAATACATGAACGTGGAGGAACATGACATGGAACATGTGAGCTGAACTGACATGACATGGTTTCGTGAAAACATGAACACTAAAACGTGAGTCATGAATAGAGAATACATGAATGTGAACGTGAAAATCGAGGCATGAATACATAAGGGACATGACATAGATTCGGAAGGTATTTACCTTGAACGCTTTCTGCTTGCTCGTTAAACAAATACTGGTACTTGTATTTCATGTCCTCTTGACTTCCCATTTAGCCTCTTCGACTTTCGACACCTCCGTAAGGCCTTTACCGAGCCAATTTCCTTAGTTCTCAACTTGCGAATCCGACAATCAAGAATTGCCACGGCGGATCTGCTTATAGGTTAGGCCATCCTTAACCGTTATTGTATCAGCAGAACAACCAACGACAGGTCTCCCACACACATCCTCAACATGGATACATAGAACACCGGATGAATAGCAGCCAACGCTTGTGGCAGCTCAAGCTCATAAGCTACTTGACCAACACTTCATAAGATTCTATAAGGTCCAATATATTTGGGACTGAGCTTTCCTTTCTTGCTAAATCTCATTACACCTTTCATAGGTGAAACCTTTAAGAACACCCAATCAACAACTTGAAACTCTAAGTCTCTGCGCTCCACATTTGTATAGGACTTCTGACGACTTTGAGCCATTCTCAATCGCTCTTGAAAAAACTTAACTTTCTCCATAGCCTGATAGACCAAATCTGGTCCCAACAACTCTACTTCACCAACCTTAAACCAACCAATGGGTGAACTACACCTTCGCCCATACAGAGCTTCAAACGTCGCCATCCTGATGCTAGCATGATAATTGTTATTATAAGCAAATGCAATGAGAGGCAAGTGATCATCCAATTACCTTTAAAATCTAGGACATATGCTCTCAACATGTCCTCAAGAGTCTGAATAGTACGCTCTGCCTGACTATCTGTCTGAGGGTGAAAAGCCGTGCTGAGGTTAGCCTTGGTACCCAATCCTTTCTAAAAGGATTTCCAGAAGTTCGCTGAGTACTAAGCACCACGATCTGAAATAATAGACACTGGGTTCCCATGCAAAATGACAATTTAATGAATGTACAACTGGGCATAATCTTCTGCTGAATCTGTGGTCTTGACTAGTACAAAGTGTGCTGACTTAGTAAGTCGGTCCACAATCAGTCAAATCGAGTTATCTCTTCGTGATGAGTGAGGGAGATCTGTTATAAAGTCCATATGTATCATCTCTCATTTCCAAATAGGAATGTCAATATTCTGAGCCAACCTACTAGGCCTCTGTGTTCGGCTTTCACTTGCTAGCAATTCGGAAACTTAGCCACAAAATCGCTACATTCTTTTTCATATTATTCCACCAATAGATTTCTTTAAGGTCATGATACATCTTCGTGGAACCTGAATGAATGGAATACCTGGAATTATGAGCATCTGACATAATCTGCTCTTTAAGCTCATCAATATCTGGGACACATAATCTGCCTTGGTACCTCAAGGTACCATCATCTCCCCCTTATTCAAAAGTCGTTGTCTTATGCTTGTGAATCCCCTCTTTCAGTTGTAAAAAGTAAGGATCACTAAACTGTTTCTCCTTTACTTCAACTACCAAGGAGGAATGAGCTCTGTTTTGAACAACAACTCGACCATCTTCAGAGTCCAAGAGTTGAACTCCTAAATTAGCTAAGCGGTGAAATTCCTTAGTCATACTCCTCTCATTTGCCTCAACGTGAGCTAAACTTCCCGTGGAACTACAACTGAGAGCATCGGCTAGTACATTCACCTTCCCTGGATGATAGAAAATATCTAAATTATGATCCTTCAGTAATTCGAGCCATCTTCTCTGCCTAAGATTCAACTCTCTATGCTTGAAAATATACTGCAAGCTTTTATGACTGGTGAAAATATCAACATGCACTCCATACAAATAACGACGCTATATGTTAAGTGCAAAAAACCACGGCTGCCAATTCTAGATCATGAGTCGGATAATTCTTTTCGTGAGTCTTAAGTTGACGAGATGCATAAGCTACAACCTTACCATACTGCATTAAGACACATCCGAGACCAATTCTCGAAGCATCACAATAAACTACGAACCCTTCAGTTCCCTCTCGTAGCGTCAAAACTGGAGCCAAAGTCAACCTCTTCTTCAACTTTGCTCACATGCATCTGACCACTAAAACTTAACCTTTTTTACGAGTCAACTTAGTCAACGGAGCAGAAATAGAGGAAAATCCCTCCACAAAACATCTGTAATAGCCTACCAGGCCCAAGAAACTTCGTATATCGAAAATTGAGGTAGGTCTGGGCCAATTCTTTACGACATCTATTTTTTGAGAGGCAACCTTCACACCCTCAACTAAAATTACATGGCCTAGAAATGCCACTGACTTAAGCAAAAATTCACTCTTCAAAAATTTTGCATAGACCTCACGGTCCTGAAGTGTCTACAACACTATTCTGAGTTGTTCTGCATGTTCAGTCTCACTACGGAAATACACCAAAATATAATCAATAAACACAATAATGAAAAGATCGAGATAAGGCTTGAAGAATCAAGTCATGAAGTCCATGAATTTGGCTTGTGCATTTGTCAAACCAAAAGACGACAAGAAATTTGAAGTGACCATAATGCGTTCTAAAAGCGATCTTCGGAATATCAACTCCTTAACCTTTAAATGATGGTATCCTGATCTAAAGTCAATCTTGAAATAACACTGGGACCCTGAAGTTGGTCAAACAAATCATCTATTCTGGGAAGAGGGTATCTGTTCTTAATGGTGACCTTGTTCAACTGACGGTAATCAATGCACATGCGTAAGGAACCATCTTTCTTTCGGACAAACAAGACTGGCGCACCCCAAGGTGAGACACTAGGCCTAATAAATCCCCTGTCAAGAAAATCTTTCAACTGGGCTTTTAACTCTTCTGGAGCCATTTTGTATGGCGGAATAGATGTCGGTTCAGTGCTGGAAAGTAGATCAATTCCAAAGTCTATCTCCTTGTCGGGAGGAACACCGGGAAGATATTCTGGAAACTCATTAGTGACTGGTACGGACTGGAGGGTTGGGGTATGGGTATCAGTATTCCTGACTCGCACTAAGTGATAGATATATCCCTAGGAAATCATCTTTCTGGCTTTAAGATAGGAAATAAATCTACCCCTGGGTACTACTGAATTACCCTTCCATTCTACAGCTGGTTCATTAGGTAATTCAAATCTTATTATTTTGGTTCTAATGCCCACTGTGGCATGAAATGAAGCTAACCAATCCATACCCATGATTACATCAAAGTCTACTAGTTATAATTCTGCCGAATCGGCTATGATTTTGCGGTGATAGACTAAAATGGGGCAACCCCTGTAGATGTGTCTAGCTATAACTGATTCCCCAACTGGTGTTGATGCTTCAAAGGATTCATCCAACTTTTTTGGTTCTATCCCAAATTTCTTAGCAATAAGTGGGGTTTCATAAGATAAGTTGGATCCTGGGTCAATAAGGGAATAAACTTCGAAAGTGAAGATCGTTAGTGTACCTGTGACAATATCTGCACGTGCCTCTATATCCTTGCAATCTGCTAAAGCATACAAGCGGTTTCAACCTCGGCCTGCATTACTAGACTTAGCTGCACCATGCCCTGACATGGATTGTGAGTTTTGAGGAGCTGCTGAATTTGTTGACCGAGCCACATTACCTCCGGTACCTTGTCTCACTAATGGTCAGTCTCTCTAAAAATGACCTCGCTGGCCACACCCATAACATATATCCATACCCATACGATACTCTCTCGGGTGCCTCTTAGCACACTTTCTGCAAATTAGATTATCATAAGTCCGTCGACCTTTGGCACTAGCCCCGAGAGAAGTAAGTTGGTCTGATATTCTATCTCTTCTGATCATACCTAAACTTTGGGCTGGGGCACTAGCTATAGATGGAGCAGGTCCTAATGATCTGTTCTTGAAGAATTTCCTACCTCCACCTCCCTCATGACTGAAGTTACCTGTAGACTTAGCTCTTTTATTGAATTCCTTGTCCTTCTCCTTTTGAAGAGCTTCTTCTTCTTCTTCTTCTTCTTCTTCTTCTTCTTCTTCTTCTTCTTCTTCTTCTTCTTCTTCTTCATCATCATCATCATCATCATCATCTTCTTCTTCTTCTACTTCTTCTTCTTTCATTCGGTCCTCAAAATCCTGAACAAAAGCAACCATCTTAGTGATAGTCATCATCCTATTCTGAGCAGCAATATTTGCATCACCATACAAGCGGGTATAAGGTCCAACACAAATCTCCTAACTATGGCCCTCATGTCAGGAAGCATATAGTGAACAAACTTACACAAGGACACAAACTTGAGATAATACTCATTCACAGTCATACCATTACGTAAAGAGTCTCTCAAATTTGTAAGCCTTCTCCACTCTCGACCTCAATCGGCTGGAAGTGGTCAATGAAAGCATCGACAAACTCATCCCAAGTTGCTGGAGATGCATCCTCCCCGCGGGACTTCTCCAATGTCTCGTACCAAATATGAGCAATATCGCAATGCGATAGCTCTCAACTCTACCGCCTTTGTTTCGATGGCATCCTAACACGAAAGACTTTTCCGGGGCCTATGTCAATGAAATTCTGGGGATCTTCCCCTTAAGACACCACGCGAACCTAGAGGCTTCATGTTCAGAATTCCTTGGTTCTAGAAGGGCGTGCACTCACTAGCACCTGTGTTAGGAGCCGTCTCCTGACGTTGAGCTTGATTAGCAACAATTTGGGTGAGCAGCCGAATAGCTCCCCTAACATCCATGTCCGAAGCATTAGTGTCACACCTCCGCGGGGTGTGATGGGCCGACCCTCCTCGGAGTCGAGGCGACACCTAAACGTTACTAAAACTGTCGTTTAAAAATTTCTTAAAACATGGAACTTTTCGACAACAATAATCATTATACGAAATTACATACTCGTTTAACATTTACAAATTATTCGCACTTCCCGACGCACTATCCACAGTGACAATCGTCTCGTAAAGCCTGCTAACATATGCTAGAAATCATGACACGAACACTTGACTCGGCAACACTTTCCGAACCGGGTGGAGCTCGCCGGTCGGCGAGAACAACTTAGCAAGTCTCCTCTTCGTCCGGGTGTACTGCGTGGCATGAAACGCGGCCCCCCGAAGAAGGAGGGGTCGGCACGAATACGTACCGAAAGTATGTAAAGCACGTGCGAAGCGTAAATCGAAAATACAGAGAAAGCAAGTTTAGGTTACACGACATGAATTAAATATTTAAATAAAATAGTCCCCCGGACGGCCGCTTCGACGCGATAATAATGATGGCCCCGCCCGGCATTGCCGCTCCCATAATAATCATATTAATAATAATAATAATAATAATAATACTAATAATGATAATAATAGTAATAATAATAATAATAATCCCTTCGGGTGTGCGTCCGACGATACGTCTATCCCGGCCCGCCCGGATACCCGCCCCGACGTAAAATGATGCCTTCGGGCGTACCGATCCAACATACGTACTACCCCCCCGTCGGGTCCGCTTCTCCCGCATGCCACTCGCGACATAATACTAATCCTAGCCCCTTTCGGCATATTAATAATAATAATAATAATAATAAAATATCGCGCCCGCCGGGGTGGTTTTTTTTTAAAAGTTTTATAAAATATCACCTTTCATCGGAGTGGTTTTGTCTCGCACCCCGCCCGAGTGGTTTTCGAAAAGCCTTAGAAAATAATATCATCACCCGCCGGAGTGGTTTTAAGAAAGCTTGAGAAAATAATCATCACTGCTTCGGAGTGGTTTTGGAAAGTTTTATAAAACATCGCACTCTCCCTCGGAGTGGTTTATGGAAGTTTCAAGGCAATTCGATTACATTCTGCTAAAGTTACGGATGTTTGAACACTTTTCAACAAAATATAAAGATTCTAGTTCAATCGCCTTTGAATGAATAGTGCTCCATTTCCGAGTTGGATTTCGATGAACAAAATAACCCCTGAGGCTCAAATTCAAGCCTAATACACCTAAGACATGCCAAAAGAAGGAGAGGGATAGCTTCACATACCTTTCGGACGTCTTACGCTCGTTCAATCTCGAATCCCGTTAAAGCGAATTTGCAAATGGTCATGTTTACCAATTGTCAATCGTAGTCCTTTTTGCTTCAACTCTTCCATTCTTCTCTTGTCTACAAAAATTTGGGCGATCTCTCCCTTCAGAATACACCGTCCGAGAATTATGGCTCGGCCCAAATCAACAACAACCAAACCAACAATCACAATGACAACATCCGTAATCGATTCATAACGCATTAGACAATTCGCGCAATATTTCAAGACAACTCAACAATATGCTATATGACCCGAAAATCTTCCAACTTAATGAATACAACAATAATGCGTTTCTTTCTTTCCAATTCTCACACTACGTCAACAATTCCATATATTACCACATTACCTTCATAAATATAAGAAAACATATTAAAACCATATTGACTCCCAAAACAGCCCACAACACTACAATTTCGACATAAGTCATTGAATCTTTATTTTTCACCACATAATCCACAAGAAACAACAACTAAATATTACATAAAATTTGTCCTTCACACTCCCTCCAAAACAGCCCCCATTCGGCCACTACACCATTCACATACAACGTTATAAATTTCATCCACTTCTACACATCATAACGTACACAAATCATCCATAACCACAACTAAAGTACCAAGTAGATTCAATTCACTCCTTGTATACCATCACCCTCACTCACGGCCACACATGCCAACATACAACCTTCCATGGTTTTTATCCATTTCCAAGCATTACAACACCAAAACATCCACAAAACATGCAAAAGAGAATTGAATCATACTTTTTCTTCTTGCCTTCTTCATTCTCGGCCAAGTTTGCTCCTTGCAAAACGAATGGTTATATTCTTCCAACAACTCCTCCATGTGGTAGAGGACCTTCAACTTAGTAGAAAACTAGAAGAAAAATGATTTTTCTATGGCCAAACTTGGAGGTGGTTCGACGTATGGCTTGGTTCCTCTCCTTCTTTCTTTCTCTTTTCTTGAATTCTCTAGAGCAAAATGATGAAGTATGTTGCTCTTGGTCATCACCCACACATATATATACTTAGTGTGGCACATGACCATGCACATGTGGACATGGCCGGCCATGTGCCCACTTATTCTTTTTTTTTTTTTTTTTTTTCCTCCAAACTTTTCTTCAAAAATTCTAGAGATTTCCAAAAGATGAACATGATAAAATGACTTAATAAATCATCCATTTCTACAAATATTAATCTTCCAAGTAGCCATGGCCCACACTACATGTGGCCTTATTTTTCATGAACTACTAATTTCCAAAATTTCACTTTTTAACCCCAATTTCTTGTTAATAATTTCATTCCATAAAATCATAAAACACTTATGCCTTACAACAAAGTCGGAAAATAACCTTGTCCGCTAATTTGTCGCAACAACTTAAAAATATTCCGACGTACGAAATGCGAGATGTAACAATTGGTGGAGATATGATGGGACGGGCTTCCGCCTCTGTGTAGCCGGAGGTGCGATATCGATGCAACCTCTCGGAGTCCGAGGCTCCCCTTACGGAGTAAAGTTAAAGGTGGCCCTTTGGCTGGTAGCTATAGTCCTTTTAGTGTACTTTTTTTTCGCAGGCACTGTCTAAAATACATGATACGCACGAGTTTAGAAGAATTCCTGAAAGCATAGCTCTAACTGCACGATCTAGCGTATGAAAGAAGTGAGACAATCCTAGATCTCTTGGTGGTCAACTGTTTATATGTGTGGTTGCCATACATACATAAAAGTGAACCCACTGGACACAGTTTCATAGACTCCCCAAGAAACTTGAACCTAGGCTCTGATACCAAGCTTTATCACGCCCCAAACCATGGCCTGGGCTTAACACGGCACTCGGTGCCTTGCTGCATGTGATCGAGCAAACCACATGGCTTGATGAATCCACATAGGGCATGAGCTGATGCAAAATATAATATAAAACATGGATGATCTGAGTAAGCATGAAATCTCATAATAGTAATGAAAATACCGGTTAAACACATGATGCGGAAATAGTCTGAATAAACATGATAAATACTGAGCCAACAATGGCTATACGACTACGAGCGTACGACATTACATAATTGACTAGTCTATGAAACCTGCGACATGAGTCACGATTTTATGGCATGTTACGGAAAAGGCCCTACTTACGTGCCTTAATCGTATGATTTAAAAAAACATAAATAAAGATAACACCCTGAATAGAATGGGGATCACCAAAAGCTGATACGAGCAAGTCCTAACGTGCTGATCCGTCATCCTGTAAATCTGCATCGTGAAATGTAGGCCCCCGAGAAAATAAAGGGGATGTCAATACACTTGATTTGTACTGGTATGTAAAGCAACTGAATGAAATAAAGCATGGCACATGAAATAATAAAATTGAAGCGGGCGAAAGGCATGAACGTAAATGAGCATACCGATGGGTATACATATATATAACATGAGTAAAACATTTTAAGTGGGAGAGCCTTAGTATGACAGGACATGTAACCACCACGTGAGTACGTGGCGTCTGATATCTGCCCGACCAGCTAAGCCATCCTGTACCTTGCCGAGGTACAAGACATGAACATGAATGTCACGACCCAATTTGGCTAAGCCGTGCGGGCACTTACCTTTCCCACCTTAGTAAGAGAGCCCTCAACCCAACGATAACAAAGGCATAAATAAATAAACCAATTAAGCGGAAGAGAAAAAATCACGTAAGTCTTACGATAATAATATAGAAAAAGTGCGAAAATAAGAAAAGACACCCAGGGTCTGGTCTAAGCCATACAAGAGCATCTAGCCAGAAATATACAAGTCTGGAAATATAATAATATATCAATATCTGTATATGTCTCGGAATGGAAAGTAAGAAATAAATAAGAGGAGTCTTCAAGGCAGTGAATATCTCGTGCTCACCCTGTAAACTCTAAGCTATACTTGTCACGACCCAACCCCGTAGGCCGCGACTAGTGCCCGAAATTTGGACACTCGTATACACACTGTTAGCTATAATCAACCGCATAACTAGCATGATAAGGAACTTATATAAAAAAGGCAAAACGTCGTCTCAAAACGGTCACATATATATACTATCACGGCTTTTTCCCCCCGAGAAGTTAAAATCCACCCATAACTCGTACAAAACCTTGGGGGTTTTCATAATAGGGGAACATCCCAACTATATACAAGCAAGCCCAAAAAAGGCCGGGCCCTTTAAAACAAAAACCCAAAAAAATATATACTACGCAAGCCGACAAAAGGCCCCCAATGGGAACGTCCCAAAAAAAAAGTCATATCTCCAAATAAACGGGAATATATACGGGCCCCACTATGTTTCGGACCCCCAAAAGGGAACAACGGATTATAGACCGGGGCGGGGGCCCCCCCGTACCCCCCCGGGCAATCATAGACATATATTGGAAGATCCTGCCCAAAAATCTAGGCTCCCGGGAAAAACGGAGCACTCCCAAGGGGAACCCCGAAGTCCCAAGGCGGAGGGTCACCAAAAAGAAAGTTTGTACCGTGGGAGAAACGCATTGAAAAAAACGGGCCC